>NW_024879675.1:7500-12500 GCF_900700415.2 Clupea harengus | reverse complement strand
GTCAGTCTGATGAAGTGTGACGTGCCGTGCCGCTATGGCTGTCACAGTCCCCAACATCTCACGGAGTTCCGCGCGCTGGGTGCTTCAGCTGTAGGCTCGAGCGCAGTGGAGCAGGCTGGCGGGTGATGGTGGAGCGCGCGGGTGGAGGGTATAGTCCTATGCAAAGCAGCGCGCTTGGGGTTGGGTTATTCTAAAAAGCTCTCCTCTTCTTTGTAGTAAAAATACACTCATTAATCCAGCAGTCTATGTCATAAACAATGTCAAGTTGTTAATGTGCTGTTACTGCCTAAATGATTGGACAGTCTTATGTGGCCAAGCACGGTGAACTCTGCGAGCAGAAGCACTCAGCACCCCTGACAGTTTGTGGTGTACTGTATCGCAACACAACCCCCTTTTCATTCAGCGCGTTTCTGCGGGTTTCCCATTCATCTCTCTCCTCTCTCTCTCTCGTCTCTCTCTCTCCTCTATCTCTCTCTCACACACACACACACACACACACACACACTCCCTCCTCCTTCTTGCATCCCCGCGTGCCCCGCCCGAGGTCCCGACTGGTGGATACCCATCTTTTTGCGTCACACTCATCATAAGGCTATAGGCTACGACTGAGCCAACGCCAGCCGATCATCATCCCTCCTTTTTAGGGGAGCACCGTAGGCTACCGCCGTTATCCCCACGTTCTACAGGAGGCATTTTCTTCCTTGTTTAGTATTTATTATGAAAACAAAGCGCGCGATTCGATCATTTAATCTCACAGCTGCGGCATCTGTACAGTCGCTCGTGCGTGAATCCATATAAATGGGTACCGCTCAGGGCAGGTTAACGTTTGAAGAGGTTACCGTGTTCCCTTAGGTGTGTGTGTTTGTGTGTGTGTGTGTGTGTGTGTTGTGTGCATCCGTATCCTCATTCCGTGGCACAGCTGCCTCACAGGAAGGGAAAGAAAGAAAAAAACGGCTCCCTTTGGCGCTGTAGCCGACGGGCATCTCGGCTAGCTAAATTTGAATTCTTCTCGAACTGTGGGAAGGGTTTGCGCTTGAGAAATGACGTCATGCGTGTTTCTACAAATAGACCGGTCGCCCGCCCACATCTGAGGAGAGCGAGAGAAGACCGACCGAACGCAGGGAAGGGGATGTGTGTGTGGTGTGTGTGTCTGTCTGTGATGGAGGGAGCCGTCCGCGTCCTCTCATGCGCACACCTGTCTGTTGGCTTAGATACAGTAAGACTGAGGTTGACGCCGGAAATGTGTCATTGTGCAGCAACGAGGTGCGCGAGAAAGGCGCTTGACACAAAGATTTGACGTCATCATTTTCACTCATTTTCCTCGTGTTATATGCAAACTAGCTCAGCACCTAGATATGACTCCCTGTCACCCTGTGGCGGCGATCCGTATCTTGGGTGTCACGCTGTAAGGTTTGAGAGGGGAATTCAGTAATATGCTAATATATCCGGGGGAACAGGGGTTATCTAGATCTCATGAAATGGCTTAAATAGTGTAATTATGGTTGGTTCTTTGGGTTTCTGGAAATGTATCTATGACTTGTAGCTGCCAGAACATTGACTCAGCCCATGAATGTCCCACTCTTGACTAGACCTGAGGAAGGGCAGTGAGTGCGAGCCAGGACCGATGTTCTCTAAACTAAACTGTGCATATTCTGACTAGAATGAAAACTCTCTAGTTTCTGTCCAGGTGACTGGAATGTGCTTTTCATATTTTTCTCCTGTACTTCTAACCTCGTAATAACTAGTTATTCTGGTTAGAATAGAATAGAATAGAATACATGTATTTGTCATTGCACAAGTACAACGAATTAAGGTAGCAGCTCTCAGACACAAAAACAATAAAAATATAGATTGAACATAATATATATATATATATATAATATTTACACTATTAAAAAACAAGACATAACACAACAGAGAGACAAATACAGGTCAGTTTTTGTGCATTGTTAAGTGTTAGCGCTCAGTGACATGAAATCAAATAATAATAATAATAACAAATAAATAAATAAATCAAATCCAAATAATTGTGCTTGTGGTGGGCTCTCTGAGCAGGAAGTGTGTGTGTGTGTGTGTGTGTGTGTGTGAGACATACTGAGGGAACCTCACTGACGTAGCAGTTTATTCAGCCATAACATCTGGAGAGGACGGAGATGGAGATGGGACTGGACTGACTGGACTGGACTGGAACTGGACTGCACTGCACTGGGACTGGACTGGAACTGCACTGGACTGAACTGGACTGGACTGGACTGGACTGGACCGGACTACACTAGTGTGATCGGCTTGCCAGCAGTCTGGCGTTGCTGAGCTTCTTCTCATGGTGAGAGTTTCCAAACATGGACCCTGATGAGAGCTGAGTTGAATAGGATGGATGTGTGTGTGTGTGTGTGTGTGTGTGTGGTGTATGTGTGTGTGTGTGTGTGAGCACTGATAGGATGGATGTGTGTGTGTGAGGTGCATCTGGCTGTGCCAGTCTGGGGCTGCTGTGCTGGAGCCGTGGGTACGTGTGGGGTAAGTGGTGTCTCCACACGAGCCCCCTGGCTATGAAGCACCACAGCCCAAAGGGAAGCTCAAGCTCAGTTTGCCCAGTCAGCCTTCATAGCATTCAGGAAAACCTCACTCTGTCTGTCCGTCCAATCAGAATCCGCACCTTCAGTCTGTCGATCCAATCAGATCCCCAGGCTCAGTCTGTCTGTCCTATCAGATCCCCAGCTCAGTCTGTCTGTCCTATCAGATCGTCAGCTACAGTCTGTTCTGTCCTATCAGGATCCCCAGCTTCAGTCTGGTCTGTCCAATCAGATCCCTACCTTCAGTCTGTCTGTCCTATCAGATCCCCGCTTCAGTGCTGTCCGTCCAATCAGCATGTCAGCTTTCAGTCTTTGTGTGGTGCTGGTGAGACGGAGGACTGTGGTTTGGATGGGGGATCTGATATGAGTTCCACTGTTTATGTTTTATTCAAATCACACACAGGCTGCCTCTATTGTCACACACACACATACACACACACACACACACACACACACACACACACACACACACACACACACACACACACACACACACACACACACACACACAGGCTGCCTCTATTGTCACTGCCTGCATTCACTCATCGTTTCCATTCACACACACACACACACACACACACACACACAGGCCCGCCCCCCCCCCCCCCCCCCACCAATACAGCTCGTCACGTTAGACAGCCTGGCGAGCGGTAGCCTAGTCACCAGCTCTGACAAATCTCCAGCAGTCACCAGTGAGACTGAGGCAGTGACACAAGGCTCAATGAGTGTTTGTGATCTGAGTGTGTGTGTGTTTGTGTGTGAGCACTGCGTAGGACGGATGTGTGCGCTCTAGCTCCAGTGAACACTGCATAGGATGGATGTGTGTGTGTGTGTGTGAGCACTGAATATGATGGATGTGTGTGTGTGTGAGCACTGAATATGATGGATGTGTGTGTGTGTGTGTGTGAGCACTGAATAGGATGGATGGATGTGTGTGTGTGTGTGTGTGTGTGTGTGTGTGTGTGTGTGTGTGTGTGTGTGTAGCACTGAATAGGATGGATGTGTGTGTGTGTGTGTGTGAGCACTGAATAGGATGGATGGATGTGTGTGTGTGTGTGTGTGTGTGTGTGAGCACTGAATAGGATGGATGTGTGTGTGTGTGTGTGTGTGAGCACTGCATATGATGGATGTGTGTGTGTGTGTGAGCACTGCATAGGATGGATGTGTGTGTGTGTGTGTGTGTGTGTGAGCACTGCATATGATGGATGTGTGTGTGTGTGAGCACTGCATAGGATGGATGTGTGTGTGTTTGAGCACTGAATAGGATGGATGTGTGTGTGTGTGAGCACTGCATAGGATGGATGTGTGTGTGTGTGAGCACTGAATAGGATGGATGTGTGTGTGTGTGTGTGTGTGTGAGCACTGCATAGGATGGATGTGTGTGTGTGTGAGCACTGAATAGGATGTGTGTGTGTGTGTGTGTGTGTGTGTGAGCACTGCATAGGATGGATGTGTGTGTGTGTGTGTGTGTGTGTGTGTGTGTGTGTGAGCACTGCATATGATGGATGTGTGTGTGTGTGAGCACTGCATAGGATGGATGTGTGTGTGTTTGAGCACTGAATAGGATGGATGTGTGTGTGTGTGAGCACTGCATAAGATGGATGTGTGTGTGTGTGAGCACTGAATAGGATGGATGTGTGTGTGTGGTGTGTGTGTGTGTGTGTGTGTGTGTGTGTGTGTGTGTGTGTGTGTGTGTGTGTGTGTGTGTGTGGTGTGTGAGCACTGAATAGGATAGACGGGGCCAAACACTGGCTGCCATGTTGAGCGTTTCATACTGTATCATTAAAAATCAGAATGAGGCAGTGGTGTGTGTGTCTGTGTGTCTGTGTGTCTGTGTGTGTCTCTCTCTCTCTCTCTGTGTGAGTGTGTGTGTGTGCGTGTGTGTGAGTGAAGCAGTGGTGGTTTTACAGATTCAACTGCTCTGCCTTTCAGATTGAACTGTGTGTGTGTCTGTGTCTGTGTTTCTGTATGTGTCTGTCTGTGTGTTGTAACTGTGAAACTGTGCTTCTCCAGATTTCCCCAGTCTGGTCTTCGATGATGGGGCTGAGGTGAAGTGTGTGTGTGTGTGTGTGTGTGTGTGTGTGATGGAGCTGAGGGGAAGTGTGTGTGTGTGTGTGTGTGTGTGATGGAGCTGAGGTGAAGTGTGTGTGTGATGGAGCTGAGGGGAAGTTTGTGTGTGTGTGTGTGATGGAGCTGATGGAAGTGTGTGTGTGTGTGTGTAATGGGGCTGAGGGGAAGGGTGTGTGTGTGTGTGTGTGTGTGTGTGATGGAGCTGAGGGGAAGTGTGTGTGTGTGTGTGTGTGTGTGTGTGTGTGTGTGTGTGTGTGTGTGTGTGTGTGTGTGTGTGTGTGTGTGTGTGTCTGAGGTAAGGTGTGATGGCGCTGAGGGGAAGTGTGTCTGAGGGGAAATGTCTGCCTAAAGTTCTATATT
>NW_024879674.1:50000-103439 GCF_900700415.2 Clupea harengus | reverse complement strand
CACAAGAGCAGAGTGTATAGGTGAATACAGCATAAGACACACACACACACACACACACACACTATGACTACAATAATGATGACAAACACAGTATCAGGCACCAGAGTGTGTGCACACAGATACAAACACAGACAAACACACACACACACACACACACACACTTGTGCACACAGATACAAACACAGACAAACACACACACACACACACACTTGTGCACACAGATACAAACACAGACAAACACAGACAAACACACACACACACAAACACCCACACACCCACACTGCCCAAAACACAACATCAAGGCAAGTCAGATAACATGATTCCAGAGAAAGCTTTAATTTCTCTGTCTCACTCTTTCCTCAGCACCTGTTTCCTTGCGTACTCTAAATCGCACGCGCACACACACACACACACACACACACACACACACACACTGAAGGGACCGGCATAGGTCATAAGAATATGCCGTAGTCAATAATTCAATGATATTATACCTAGTTATAATTGTTACTTTTATTTGGATTTAACTAGCATGTAAACAGTTCCTGGGTGAATATACTTGATTTTGACCAGGGAGTGAGGTGCGACATTGGTCTCACCTCCCCCCCCCAGGTCGAGACAAAGAACCCTGCATGCATGGCCCATTTGAATAGACGGTAACACCCCTTAGATATCAGTGTATTTAACAGACTGTTCCTCAAGGAATAAGTCAGACGAGTCTGAGGTGAAACTATGAGTGGACGTTCAGGCTTTGTCTCCCTTGGTTGGCCACCACTGTATAAGATTAAAACCTGGATCTTGACTGACTAAAACCTAAGACTGAATCTTCAATATATGGTATAAATTATATCCCATCAACACACACACACACACACACACACACACACTTACCTTATATCTTTATAAGCACCTAAAACACCTACATTTTATTTACTTTAAGTTTTGGGAGCTTTCCTATACTAAATTCAACAGGGAGTGAGATTTTAAGTTAATAATCTCCTTGAACATTTTGAGATAAAAATAAAAAGGTAGCGGAGTAGAACTAAACTCACCTGTCTGTTCTGTTTTCAGTGTCTGTCTCCCACACAACGTCTAACAAAATTCAGATGTCTTTCCTCCAGTCAGCTGTTTGAGACTCAAACTAAACCAATATGGCTACCTAAGGACGACTAATCTACTATTCTCTACCCATTCTCAGACTGGTATCCAGTGAATCGCTCAGTCCACCCCAGTCTATTTGAAAATGATGATTACCTCACGTAAATACTGTATTATGTTATTGCAGAGATTGTATTACCTTCTTGGGTTCATTATTACATTATTAGGTTTTATAACAGTGGAAATAGTTGTTACATTATTGGGTTCTACACACACAAGATCCAACCAAGGCCAAGCACATCAGACAGTGGATGTTGACACACACACACACAAAAACACACACACACACATCTAATCTTCCACATGCTCAAGTGTGCATACACACACACACACACACATACACTCAGTTGCCGACACACATAGAATACCACACACACACACACACACACACACACACACACACAGCCCTACAAGCATGGACAGCATCTGTCAACACATGTCCTCAACACCACAGATACAACAGAAAGGTGATGAAAACATTGTGAAACACATGCACACACGTACATGCACGCACACACACACATACACACACACACACACACACACAAACAAACCCCCCCCCCCACACACACACACACACACAAACAAATATGCTCCAGACACCTACGCTCACAGACTGAAATGCTCAATGCTGTATTTGTATCATATAATCTCTATTTGGGTTCAGGCCCTGGGCTCTGTAAAGCGCCTTGAAACAATTTTATTGTTTTGGCGCTATATAAATAAAATTGAATTGAATTGATCCATACAGACTCTATGTTATGGAGTGGAAGCTCATACACCTACATGCTATTATGGCAAACAAAGTGAACCCTTCACTTGTGTGTGGGTGCGTGTGTGTGTGTCTGTGTGTGTGTGTGTCTGTGTCTGTGTCTGTGTCTGTGTGTGTGTGTGTGTGTGTGTGTGTGTGTGTGTGTGTGTGTGTGTGTGTGTGTGTGTGTGCGCGTGTGCGCATGTGTGTGTGTGTGTGTTGTCTGGGCACTGTGCTAAGAGGACACTTGGGAAGGCCAAGATATGGGATCATGAGACATGCCAGAGACATGCCAGATATGGGATCTGTGGGAATATCAGATCAGATCAGATCGAAGCAGATCAGAGAGGAAAAGGAGAACAATGAAGATGAACAGATTTGATAAAGGCTCTCTCTCTCTCTCCCTCTACCTCTCTCTCTCACTTACTCCCTCTCTCTCTCACACACACACACAGTCACACACACACACACACACACACACACGCACGCATACGCACACACACACACACACGTGCACACACACACACATGCACGCATGCACGCACACGCACACACACACACTGAACTACTACACAAAGACTTAGACTAGACAGTGTATGAGAGAAAGATCTGCCTAGTAAAGCTTTACTCGTCTGTCAGAAAATGCATGCGTGGTAATATAATATAATATATACAAAATACAAAATACAAAATATATAAAATATATAACTTACACATGACCACACACACAAACACACACACACACACACACACACACACACACACATACCACAAAGCAGTCATAGCCAAGAGGAAGCTCTTAATCTACTTCTGAGAGAATCTCTCTCTCTCTCTCACTCGTTCTCTCCCCCTCCCCGTCGTTCTCTCCTCCCTGTGCCGCCCCACTTACCAAAACAATAACAGACTGATCTCAGTTAGTGCTGACGCTAGTAGATTCAGCCTTCCTCTCTCAACACGCCTCCCTCTCTCTCTCCCTCTCTCTCTCTCTCCCTCTATTTTCATGAGTATTTCAGGATGTGCTCAGAATAGTCTTGCATCCTCACGTTGGGAGCACTCAAGAAACAGATAAACAAACAGCCAGGGGGCCAAACACAGCAAACAAGAACAAGCACGAGTGCTCCATCAATGGAGTCTGACTCCTACAAGCTCCTTCTTTCATCCACACACACAGTCCTCAGTGTGCAATGCGGAAGGTGAAGAACTCACAGAGTTCATAAACCAACAAACGCAGATCCTAGGCACGTTATCGCTGTCAATGTTTCAGCTACACTGGTTCCCCATCTTCCACCGCTTTTAAAATGACGGGCCGGGGGGGTCACCTTGTTGAGGTCAGCCTGTCTGCCGAGGGCCTCCAGCACGCGCCGGAACTTCCTCTCGCGGTACTTCCGCCGGTGGAAGGTGGCCCGCTGCTCGGCCGACGCCCCCATCTGGAGCTCGTCCTCCGGGGTCAGGGTGGCCGCCCAGAAGCTGTTGGCGTTCTTGTTCCCCACCTCCAGAAAGAGCTGAGGAGAGAGAGCGAGAGAGAGGGAAAGAGGGAGAGAGACAGAGAAAGAAAAAGGGGGAGAGCGAGAGGAGAAGAGAGGAGAGGACAGAGCAGGTAAGACATCTTCCCATCCATATACCCCATCCCTCCCCACCCCCACATACCCATCTCTACATCCTGCACCCCATATACCCTCTGCCCCTTCCACAACAAATACCTACCATATACACCCATATCTCCATCCACACATGCTGCACCCATATGCCCACGCCTACACACCTGTATATCCATCTCTGCATCCTTCTCCCAACATACCCATCCATCCATCCATCCATCCAGCCACCCCACCCCCACCCCCACACTCCGCCTTGGGTCTCACCTCCACCAGCTCGTTGCTCCAGATGCTGCTGTCCAGCTTCAGGCTCCTGACCTGGGAGATGCCGGGGCCCAGGAAGCGGTGCTGAGCTGCAGCCAGGGACGCACAGACACATTTCATTTCATTTCTTTCCTTTTTTTTACTTTAATTTCATTCAACAGTTTCAGCTTGTTTCTTTTCATGACCTTCCATTCGTTTTGTTTCAATTCATTTCGCTCAGTAACTTCACTTGTTTTTATTGGAATCGTTCATTCATTCACCATTATCATTAGTATTAGTAGTATTAGTAACGCTGATAGACAATGCATTAGCATGGGTCAAGTACAGTGACAACCGCTGAGTCAGCAACTGGCAGATGGTAAATGTGCGGAAAAAATAAAAGTCACAAAGTCACTTTGAATAACCTTCATCTGGGATTATACCGGAGATCTTCAATCACACAGCTATGACACAGAGAACACAGAACGGCCCAAAACACCAGATGTATATTCACCAGTTAACCACTGAAGGCAAGGAGACACAAGAGAGGACGCTAACGTAACAGATTGAAAGAAAGTCAATAAGCTGGACAGGCTGAGCTTAGTTTGAGAACTTTAACGGAAAAGACAGTAATCTTGGAGCTGAATTCACCAAGCGTTTACCCACTAATAGGGAACGTGAGCTGGTTTTAGACATCTAAACCGTCGTGAGACAGCTTTAACTTTAACCTACTGCTGATGTGGGAAGATAGTGATCAAGACTTCGGGTGGGTAAGAGCATATTTGGAGCCGTCCAAAGCCATGTCAAGCTGTCTTTGAGTACACTGCTTAAAATGTCTGTGACCTCAAATTCACTCCAAACAACTTTTGAAAGTTTCCTTTCAAAGGGCTTTTCCCATGCAAGAGGCTCAGCACAGCGCCCCTCGTGTAGAGCAAGTCTGGCTCTAGTTGGTCAACAAATGTACAAATCCCAAACACACACACACACACACACACACACACACACACACACACACACACACACACTTCCAATCCCACTGATGCCAGGCCTTTCAGTTAATTGAAAATGAAAAAAGAGTGAGAGAATGATTGACTAAGTACACAGACAGAGTGGGAGTGTGCGCGCTTGTGTGTGTGTGTGTGTGTGTGTGTGTGTGTGTGTGTGTGTGTGTGTGCCCCC
Source organism: Clupea harengus (assembly GCF_900700415.2). Taxonomy (NCBI): domain Eukaryota; kingdom Metazoa; phylum Chordata; class Actinopteri; order Clupeiformes; family Clupeidae; genus Clupea; species Clupea harengus. The sequence continues at coordinate 98,513 of NW_024879674.1, read as the reverse complement.
ATGTATATGTGTGTGATCTGATGTGTGTATTCAATGCTAATGATTCATGAATTAATTATGTCTGGTGGTCGGCATGATTATTTTGGTGAACTTCAGGGCTGAAATTGTTGATGAATTAAACATCGCTGCATGCGTATGTGTGTGTTTGTTTGTGATTTGTGAGTAAGTGTGTGTCTATGTGTGTGTGAGAGTGTGATGGGGGGGGGCAAGAAAGAAAGGAACAGAGGAAGAAAGAAAAAGAGAGAAAGAAAGAAAAACAGCAGCTCTATGAATATGTATTGCGGGGGTCCCTGGTGTAATTACCACTAATGTCGAGGCCTGGTTCTCCATCAGAGATCATTACAGTCATCAGGAGGCAAGCCTAATATGGCTCTGAACTGGGAGTGTGTGTGTGTGTGTGTGTGTGTGTGTGTGTGTGTGTGTGTGTGTGTGTGTGTGTGTGTGTGTGTGTGTGTGTGTGTGTGTGTGTGTGTGTGTGTGTGTGTGTGTGTGTGTGTGTGTGTGTGTGTGTGTGTGTGTGTGTTGGACTGTTCAAAAATTGCTGGCACAGGGGGTCTCGGCTGATCTGCACCAACACTGAAGGACAAGTCAAAGTCATGGAGCGTGACTGTAGTCTAGCTGGGGACTCCTAGAGACAGAGAGAGAGAGAGAGAGAGAGAGAGGGAGAGGGAGAGGGAGAGGGAGAGAGAGAGAGAGAGAGAGAGAGAGAGGGAGAGGGAGAGAGAGAGGGAGAGAGAGAACGAGAGAGAGAGTTCCCGGAACTAGGGTACAGGAGTTCTCACCTTCTAGATCTATGACCTAAGTCCTCAGCTTTGGTTCTTGACTTCTCAAATCTCTGTGACTAACATGACCACCCCTAGAACCCAGAGTCCTGAATTCTAAATGTTCTGTGTCTTAATTGCTGTGTCTTAAGCCCTCAGTTGAGAGCCTCACAGTACCAAATCTGCAATCTTTAGTCTTATATTCTGGGCCCTATGGCTAGTGCCCTGAGCTCTGTGCCTGTTTTCCTTTGGTACTTCTCAGAGCTGACACTGTGAGTAATTGTGTTGTGCTGCCCGTTTGTTTCAATGCTCTGTTTGTTTATCTGTTTTGCTGCCGGTGTTCTTTCTGCATTTTTCAACACGGGGAGTCAATAATGCAACAGGGCCCCGCCTCTCAACCTCATCCGTCACACCCGAACGGGCTCCCTCTCCTCCTCTCAATCTTCTGTTCTCTCCACCTCTCCTCTCCTCACCTCACCTCGGTTCATCCCTCTCTCTTGTGTCTTCGGGCGTTTTTTGCTAATGGACAGGCCACCTTCACACGTTTCAGCATCTCCGGTTTAACTTGTGAGCCGCGGAAGGCTCCAGAAATCACTCCGGTGGTTCACCTAACTCACAGCGCACGACCCACTTTGTCCTCGTTAACAATTAAAAAAAAAAAAAAAAAAACATCAAGCCTCCGTAGCCAATTAAAAAAAGTGCTCATTATTCTGGCCAAAGTTTTGCGAAGTAGTCTGTGGCTACTCCCATGGAAACAATACTGAAGGCCCAAATGACCTGTTCCAGCTGTTTCTATTGAGTTACGAGGCAAGGGATGAGAGGAGAGCGAGCGAGAGAGATGGAGGGGTGAAGAGAAAGAACAGTCTGTGCTGGGTGTTTCCATGGCAACGGGACCTGCACTGAAGGAATGTCTCAGGGAAAGGGGATGGGGGGGGTTCTAATTTAAAGGGCTTACAACAACGACATGTGTAGGGAGACGGTCCAACTTAAATATGTGCCATTCATCCAAGGCCTGTCTTTTGATATAGGAATGAGAGGGAGAGGCTAAGAGAGGAGAGAGAAAGAGGGGGGGAGAGATGTATAGCAGGAGCAAAAGAGAAAAAAAAAGAAAGAGGGAGACAGAAAGGGAGGGAGAGAGAGAGAGAGAGAAGATGAGAGAGAGAGTATGTTGAAAGAAGAGGGACAGCATCATCAGATAACTCTTATAAATGTGTAGTGAGTGAGTAATGAGAATGTTCTCCTATCAGTATATGTGTGTGTGTGTGTGTGTGTGTGTGTGTGTGTGTGTGTGTGTGTGTGTGTGTGTGTGTGTGTGTGTGTGTGTGTGTGTGTGTGTGCAAATAGCCAAATCCTGCTTTGAAACAGCCCCACAAGAATCAGCCATCCCTTACTCTAAGCACATTTCAAACCCCTCTCCATGAAGCATAAAAAAAGCCTTACCAGCAGGAGAGTAACACACCAGTCAAATTAAAACCATTAATATTCAACCCACACAGAGATCTGCCTATAAGTCAGTCTCTCCTCTTTCTCTCTCTCTCTCTTTTTTTCCATAACCCCGGCTGTTAAAAGAAGACAATCTGGAATCATTTAATCATTAGTCCTCTCATTAGAAGCTGGCTTCTCCTTGTCTCGCGAGCGTCTCCTTATTGTCTCTGACAGAAGAGAGAATAATTAGATACTGTTTCCCCTCTCTTTTTTTAAGTCCACGCCAGTCATACTCAGACGGCGGTGATCTCGTTTAAGGCGGAAGTGTCTAGTAAGTGAAAAGCTTATCTAAGCCCCCACCATCTTTCACATACACTCACACACACGCACACACACGTACACACACACACACCACACACACACAGACTCACACACAGTGAGACAAGCACCCTACTAAATGAAATATCAACTCCCCCTTATCATTCACACACACACACACACACACACACACACACACACACACACACACACACACTGCTTAATGTAATATTGGACCTCAACCCTGAGAAACAAAATCATTTATGTCATTCAGAAAGGCAGCCTGGGAAACTGAAGGAGCCTCAGCCAATTACAGAGGCTTAAAGAGAAGGAAGGGATGGAATTAAAGCGAGAGGGCCAGGAGGAGGAGAGAGAGAGAGAGAGCGAGAGAGAGAGAGAAGAGAGAGAGAGAGAGAGAGAGAGATAGAGAGAGAGAGAGAGAGAGAGGGAGAGAGAGAGGGAAGAGAGAGAGAGAGAAAGTGAGATTTGCAGGAACAAATACGAGTAGGAAAACCCACACACACATCATGTATTCAACAGATGAGGCAGTGGTGTGTGAGTGAGTGTGTGTGTGTGTGTGTGTGTGTGTGATTAGCGAGTAGTAACAGAAAGCAAGAGGTGTAGTGATGGACAGAGAGAAAGAGAGGGGAGGGGGGGGGGTGTGTTCGTGTCTCACACACATACACAGTCCGTTACACAAACACAGAGAGAGAGAGAGAGAGAGAGAGAGAGGGAGAGGAGGGAGGGAGAAAGAGAGGAGGGGAAAGAGAGGAGGGAGAGAGAGAGGGGAGAGAGAGAGAGTAGGGAGAGAGAGAGAGAGAGAGAGAGAGAAAGGAGGAGAGGTCGAGCACGTCTAAGCCCTACTGGCCCCTTCAGCAGGAGCAAACAAGTGACATTTCGGCTGCAATTGACTGGAGTTGGGGGTAAAACCTGCAACACTCTGGGAAGGCTTTGTGCGTGTGGCACGGGTGTGTGTGTGTGTGTTTGTGTGTATACACACACGTGTCGAGCATGTGTCTCCTTACAATGTCAGAGATGTTTGTGTGTGTGTGCCCAAGACAGAGATAGAGGGGCAACTTCTGTGTGTATGTATATATATTCTAGGGTGAGGTGGACACACCCGGCGTGTGACTAACGTGTGACTAACGCATGACTAGCGTGTAAGAGCGACCAAGTAAGACACCCCTGAAAACTATTAGCGTGTGCTGACGTGTCATTAGTCAACGTTAGACGAGCGTGTTGAGCGTGTGACTAGCGCTTTGCTGGCGTGTGGGTTTTATGGTCAAGCGGGTATAAAACCCTGGAAAATCATAGTGGATTCAGTTGTTCTGAACAGTGAACATCATGCCGCCAAGACGAAAAAAAGGTGTGAGCCCAAAATCAACTGAACCCTGCTTAAAAAGCAGGGAACTTTTGTGCATGTTCAAAAAAAAAATTCGGACCAGCGTTCACGATGATTACCAGCGTTCACCAGCGTTCACACAACGCTCTTCTGGCGCTATACCGGCGACCATGGACGATTACCAATGTTTCCTCAAACGTCATAGAACGCTGACCAGATCGTTATGGTGTGACGGCCCCATAAGGGACAGAACAGAGAAGAGTGAGAACAAAGGGACAAAAGGAGAGAGAGATAGAGACAGAAAGAGAAAGAGAGACTTGACATTTTAATACGTCAGGTAAAAAAATCATTCCATATCAGAAAGAGAAAGAAAGAGCAAGTGAGAGAGAGAGAGTGTGACTGACCTGCACACTTCTTGCAGATGACCACCACCAGGTTGATGGAGGCCCACTCGGGATTGGGGGCGCGGCAGTCAGCGCAGTTGCGGTTGGCCTCGTTGTACCAGATCTTCTCGGCCACCTCATAATCGGAGAGAGTCTCCACGATACACTCCTGCACCGCCTCCCCCACTCGTCCCGCTCGTGCTCCGACTCCGCTGTGAAGCTGACCAAACACACACACATACAGACACACACACAAATACAGACACACAAACACACACACACACACACACACACACACACACACACACACAGACACACAGCCACACACACACACACACACACACACACACACACAGAGATCTTATTCATGTCTCAATTACAGATGTTCTTTCCTAGACATCTGTTCTGTCTTCAATTGTAATTTACTTTTGTTTCTTCCTCTTTCCTACTTTTGTTTTTACAAGGATTGTTCCTTTCTTTTATGTGGGAGGGCGTAACAGATGGGGATATAGCTATTGGAACTACAAAATATCAGTAAGAGTGTGTGTGTGTGTGAGTGTGTGTGTGTGTGTGTGTGTGTGTGTGTGTATATGTATGTGTGCATTCACAAGCCTACACTTCAAAGTCAGGAGGTGCTTTTAATGTTACAGGCCCATTCTCTTCACTCAATCTTCTCTTCTAACACTCTAACACTCGCACACACACAGACCGACACACACTCATTCGTTCTGGCACTCATAAATTGGCTGGCTGTCAGGCATGAAAGTGAAGAGAGAGCGGATCTCCCCCCTCACGTCCTTCATGTAGCCCTCATTAGGCCCCGGCTAAGCTCCGCTCAGCTCCGGCTAACATGTGCAAATCTCCACTGTGTCTTCCACTGACTGCTCCTAAAACTCTCACTTTTCTCCTCTCTCCCCATCTCTCCCCCTCTCTCTTTGAGTGTGTGTGTGTGTGTGTGTGTGTGTGTGTGTGTGTGTGTGTGTGTGTGTGTGTGTGGTTAAGCAAAATATAAACTATGGCACCCAGCTGTCCCGCTCTGCCACCTGTAAATGTAGCAGGCTGACTCGTTTCTGACCAGAGAGGGCCTGAGCTCGGAGGTGCGCCAGGGGACTCCTGAACTACATAAAGATCTCTTACAGTGCCTGACCCTTCAGCTCCTCATCAGGGTCCACAGCTGTGGACCAAAGACTGCTTACTTAAAGGCTCTCAATAGGCTGCATGTGTTATAAATAGCCTTGATGCCCTGTAGCCCTCTGATATCTCCGTCTCATACCATGAAAACAATTATGGAAGATGATGTTACATGAGTGTGATGTCCTCTCTGCTTTAGCACCCCAAAGTGATTTAAAGCATTTCATTTCACATCTCTACCGAAATGAGATCAACGCTGGCGGAACATCAGGTGTGACACCAAACAAAGTCCGCATTAGGTGGATCTTTATTCCCTCTTGAAAGTGAGTTTATTAACCCCCCCTCACCCCCCAAAAAAACAAAACAAAAATGATTGTGGCTTAGTAAGGAGGGATCGATTTTAGTCGCGACACCCCTCTGTGACACCCGCGGCACTCTGGGAGGGGTCGGCGTCTTGTAGCGGCGTGTCTCTCTCTCTCTCTCCCATTCTCTCTTTCTTTAGTGCAAGAAATCCCAATTAGACTCGCCGCTTTCTCACGTTCCCTGACAAGGCACGGAACCGCACGGAACCTCACTGACGGGGCTCTAACGGATGAGGCAAACAGATCGATGCCGCACACCGCCTCGACCGATACCGAGACACAGACTACCTCACATTATGCACACACACACACACAAAATACACACACACACACACACAAACATGCACACACTCATATACACAAAAATCTTTATGGGAGGCATGAGAGTCACATACCGTAGCAAGGAGCGCTGGGTGATTGGCGATAATGATGGTTTCACAACAAAACAAATAACGACGCAGGACTACACCGAGGGGGGTCACCGTGCGAACAAAGCAACCTTTTTCCTGAAGAGTGTATTAGGTGTGTGTGTGTGTGTGTGTGTGTGTGTTTGTCTTGTAAGAGGTAAACATGCAGATCGATGCTGGTTGATACCGAGACACAGACTCCCTCGCAACACACACACACACACACACACACACACACACACCTATATAACCCTGCATACAACTCCTCAGACGGTTGCATAGTATTAAAGGATGAGGATGAAATAGTTGGGGGCATCTGACCTCCGATACACTCAATGTTCTCTTTTAATGCAACTTATTTTACTTTATTTTCTTTTTTTCAAAGCAATTTTTTTTCTAAGGCCTTAGTCTGGTATTGCAAAGGTGTGACACGACTCTCATACACACACACTTTCTTTCTCTCACACACACACACACACACACACACACACACACACACACACACACACACACACAAGCAAAGACACACACACACACACACACCTAAGAAGCATAAATGACATCTCAGGTCTCGCATAGCGAGCAAAATTTGTTGCGAGCTACAGCTTCCCCACCTCTGGTTCACACCATCAGAAATGCATGCTTCTGTCGAACACGAACACACCAGCCAGAAACCAGCCCTTTCACCTGACATCCACCTATTTCTAGCTCCTATTAGTTCCTATGTCTAAAGCCAGAAGGGTGAAATGTTCTAGTCTATCTAATCTAGAGACTTGAGTTTAGTCCTGGCTCTGTGAACGGGAAACAAACACAGTAGCTCGGACCGAGCCATAAACAATCCCAGCCAATCAACACACGTGCTTCAGGAGAATGGAAGGGAGGGGTGTAATTCGATTGGCTGTTGAGCACAAATATCTACAACTTTTCGCGAAGACTGAAACCAAATTGCGGACTGCATCTTTAATATAAAGAGTGGTTAGTGAGTGACAAAATTGAAAGCTAAGGGCATTGGTGATGGGATGGGGGGGGTGGGGTGCGTGAGTGTTTCAGAATCAAGGAGGCTGTGGAAATCACAGAGAGTATAACCTTGCTGAGGTGGTGCTGAGAGATGTGTGGCTTTCAAAGACACGGAGGCCTATCACAGATGTGTGACATACAAACACGCACCCACCCACCCACACCCACACCCTCTCTCTCTCCCTGTCTCCCTGTCTCCCTCCCTCCCTCTCTCTCCCTCTCTTTCCCTCTCTCACACTCACATAGAGAGAGACATATCTCAAGGACACAGATCAGCGTTTTCTCAAATTCTCTAACACAAGAGAAAGCTTACACTGAAAAAAAACAAAAACACACATACACAACAACACACACACACACACACACACACACATCCACACAGAAACTAACCAGAAGTTTTTGAATGGAGTGTTGATCTCAAATCCTCTCTTCTCAACATGCTTCACACTGGCTGAGGTAAGATCCACCACGGCAATCGCCAAACCGCCACTGAAGTCCTACAACACACAAACAAACAAGTTAACAACAAACAAACAACAAGACATCCTCCTCCTCTCCCTCACTTACCCTTCCATCAGGTTTGATTACTGTGACATGACATGACACTTTCTGTGTTTATGTTAGGAAATTCTGTTGATCATAGTTTTAACTTGCTTAAACTTGCTTGAAGCTGTCTGCGCAGACTGCGTCTTGCGCCTAGAAGCAGAACAGGATGCTGGGCCAAGAAAAACCACACATTCTGAGAAATGTCACAGAGTAAAACGTGTCCTAAAGACGGGTTCTGTTGATACCAAATTAGGAAAGGTCACACTTTTGTTGTTCCATCCCAGATGAGGAACAAGACATTAAAAGCTGTAAGAAGGAACTGCACCTTCGGAGTTGAGTTGGTAGCAGTGATGTTGTAACTTCTCTCCCTCTTTGCAAAGATAAATACAATTGTCTAAATTCTACAACTGTGTGTCTTTGCCTTATTATAAAAACGACTTATTGTTGATACTAAAATATCCAACAGTTTGTGTGTATGTGTATGTGACATAACAGAGAGAGAGAGAGACAAGAGTGGTGTGTGGTGTGTGTGTGTGTGTGTGTGTGTGTGTGTGTGTGTGTGTGTGTGTAAGTTTGTCCTTCACAGTACATTGTACCGTGAATAAGTTAAAGAAGTGTTCAGCAGCAAACTGACGCTTCACTCTCACGGCTTGAGTTCAGATTTCCTGCGCTAATGGGCTCCAGGGAACGGAGCGAAACAGAGGGAAAGGCTCCCTCATGGCTGGGATTTATCCAGGCAGAAAATCCAGGGAACAATAGGAAGAGGGACACCACCACCCTCAATAGGCAAAGGGACACCACCACCCTCAATAGGAAGAGGGACACCACCACCCTCAATAGGAAGAGGACACCACCACCCTCAATAGGAAGAGGGACACCACCACCCTCAATAGGAAGAGGGACACCACCACCCTCAATAGGAAGAGGGACACCACCACCCTCAATAGGCAGAGGGACACCACCACCCTCCGCATCCCACAGGAGCACAGCTGGCCCGTCTCCACTGGGTGCCCCAGGGCCCTTGGATGCCTTGGTGCTAATATGCTAACTGGGTTAGAATGGATTGCTAGCTTTCGACAGCTTACAATCAGATGGCCCTTTTATGTCAGGGTACACATTGGGTTTCTGTTGTTCTCAGTGGAGATTGATAGGGGAGAACAGGAGGCCTAATTGTTGTGGGTGTGTCTCCTGGATGTGACCTGGCTGGTTGAGCATCGCTGTAATGGCAGGTAAATTGTCAGGTGGTGAAACTTTAGGAAACAAATATTCATGTCAAATGGAGAGGAAGGATAGAAACAGGTTCATTAACAGTGAATGGAACTATGACAAAGCAAAATAAGTGAAAGAGAGAAAAGGAGAGGGCGGACAGAGAGAGGGATAGAGAGGGCGGGAGAGAGAGAGATAGAGAGAGCGGGAGAGAGAGGGAGAGAGAGGGAAAGAGGAGGACAGAGAAAGGAAGAGAGAGGAGGACAATCTGGTCGGCCACTTTATTGTCTTAAGTGGGAAATTCATAAGACATGACACCGCGCCTCATCCTACTTCTTATCGAGACTAACCATCTCCACATCTCGCCTTCGTCTCGCCGCCGTCTCCCCGTCGCCTCGCTGCCAGCTCCAGCCCGCCGAGACGACAAACACAGTTTACGCTAATTACGGCAAACAAAGAGCGCGAGCCAGCCGACAGCATCTCTCATGATTAGACGCCTCCGAAAGCCAACCGCACACGTCCTCCAAGAAGAGGAGGAAGGGGGGAATAAGACAAGCACAGAAAGTTTCAGAATGGATGAGAGGGAGATAAGGGTGATGAGACAATCTAAAGTGATGAAAGAGAAAGAGAGAGGGATTGGGAGACGGTGTAAAGGAGAGGGAGGGAGGGAGCGAGGGAAAGAGAGAGAGAGAGAAACAGATAGCGTGTCTTTTTCTCTCTCTCTTTCTCTCTCTCCTTTAAAACATTGGAATGAAAGACCTTTCAAAACAATGGAATGAAATAAGTTTCATTCTAATCGTTTTAAGCCTGTGCATATGCATAAACACCTGCTGGCTGTGACTACAGAAGAGAACTGCGTGTACGGAGAGTATAAAAACACACAGATTGAGATCAATACTGGTTGGAAGGCACTTTTCCTTGTTAAAGAAAAAACATATACAAAAACACATCCACACACACACGCACATACATACGCATGTGCACACACACACATGTGCACACGCTCTTCGTGCCATGCAAACTAAACATGGAAAAAGACACACATACACACACACACACACACGTATTCAAACAAAGACACATTTGTGGCTCATTTCCTGAATTCTTCCTGAATTTTTTCAGGAACTATTTACTTTGATCTTAAAGGCTTAAATCTAGCCCAAATACTGACATGGTGGTGCTGAAAATGATGATGATGGTGGTGATGATGATGATGGCAAAGTGTGCTGTGACCAGCTAATAACCCTCGTTCCTGCAGGATGCCAATTACAGACCCACCGTTACACGGTTGGTTGCCAGGGCGACACCTACCACGGCAGCACACTGTGCCCTGTCCAATTATGACACCGGGAGGAAAAACACGAGAGTGGATGGGAGCGGATGTTGTTTGATTTTACCACAGTGACCTCCCAAATTCACAACTCAACTAGCCTCTCGGTCAACACTTCTTCAAAACATCAGATCAAATATCAACCAAACAACTAGAAAGAGTGAAACACTTAGTCCCTCAGAGTCAAAAAACGAATCTGACATCTTCATTCAGATATGAGGTCAGGCTAGCCTCAGGTACAGCCTGTTCCCTGACTGGTTCAGAGCGAAAGGTCCCCAACCAACACCCAGGACTTAGAGAAATCTGCTATATCATAGCCCATGCTGCCATCAAGTGGCCCACCATCAAGTCAAACGGTTACATTAAGGAGGAGAAGATTTTCAGTAATATATAAATATATATTTCAAAACATACAAATGTGCACCTGAGCATTTCTGTCTAAAATAAACACAGCTCAGTTAGAACATTAGAAAAGAAAGTCGGGAGGATTAGCACTTTGGAATGTTAAATTAAAAAAAAAAAAAGAAAGATCATGTTGGAGGGCATCTTCATAACTGTGGCTGTTAAGTCTCCATAGAATCTCTGCTTGTAGGAACTCCGCATGCACACCAAGGCAATTAAGTTAGCTTGTAATTAATTTTGGACGAAGGTGTTATTTAAAACAAAACAAACAAGTTGGAAACATAATCTTTATTGGCCGTATTCTCCCATGCGCATAACTAAAACAATAAAAAGTGCGCAGCTATGCACTTCTCTGCCAAAGCGTATTCTCCCTTGACTTCAGTGAGATTTGCGAGCTATGAGCAAACCCCAAATCTCTGCATTTCTAATGTACACATCACATGATCTTGCATTACTTCAATTATGAGAAAACTCAGCAACAGGGGCAGAGCTAGTAGTTGAAAACATCCGTGGCTTAAGCCCAAAAAAAGGAGGGGGGGGGTCTGTTCTTGTTGACATGTAAACACAATGTTAGGGCGGCTCTGTAGATAGTGATATTTCCCCAGCAATAGAATTCCGCTCCATTGATTTTGCTATTCCAGTCAGAGAGACCTGAAAACGATTCAGGGCTTTTGAGAAAACATGAATACCTCGTTTGGATAAACTGGAGTTTACCGACGTGCAGTGCATCTAGCAATTTCGACCCGACCAAGAAGCCATAATCCACTACACTTGTTCTGACACCTCAACAAACAACTTTAAAGCCACAGTAATTATCCACATTCTCTGCCGGTCCTCATCAAATTAATTTGTGCTCTGTCTGTCCTTGAATCTGGTTCATTTCAGAGGGAGGCAGGTACATGCACAAGTCCTTTTCAGTCATTGGTGGTGAGGCGTTTGATTGCATGATTACTTCTGAGTGTGTAATAATAAGCTACGAAACATGATCTCAGGCAGGGACATTGAAAGGTGCATTGTGATGTAGCCTACCTTCACCTCAATGGTCAGTTTTTAAAATCATAGATCTCAACACCTCAAGCGCCGGTTTATTAATTGACCTCAAAAATGTGTTATTTAGTTAATTTACTCCTTTGTTAGGTTGATGTGATGGATAGAAACAAATGTTTTCATTTGAGGTTATTCGTAATACAGCTCTCCCCTTGCTTTGATTTTCAACATCAAAGTCTGGTTTATGTTTTCCATGGATTTTAATGACATTCACATTTAAAAAATAAATTGCACCTATTCATGAGGCCAGCTTTATTCTGAAGTTAAGTGCTGTGGGAGTGATCAGAGCACGTAGGGGTGAAAACAAGTAACTGAAATGTGCGTAACTGGAGGCGAACCAAAAAAGGACGTGCGAATGGGAGAATACGGACCTATGTTTTAAAGATTCAGTTAGCCTTTTCAGGCTGGTAGACGGTATGAAGTTTTGCAGCACAATTGAAGTTCTTTTAAGAGTAGCATAGACTGTTATCATTTCCAATTGATCTTTAGCACTGCCAAAGCCTTGATTATACCACATCCAGTCTCTTCTTTAGTCTGTCACTCTGTTTCACACACACACACACACACACCACACACACACACACACACACACACACACACACACACACACACACACACACACATTCACAAAAGGACCCACACACAGTCGCTAAAACCACAGGATCATCTATCCTTCACTACATAAAAGCCGCCATTTCAACCACAAGGATGATGAAAAATGAAGCCATACACCTAATAGAGTGAGAGACTGAGGGTGGGACTGAAGTAAGACCACGAGAGAGAGAGTGAGAGAGAGAGAGAGAGAGAGAGAGAGAGAGAGGAGAGTGTGAGAGAGAGAACAGAAAGGAAGGCGAGAAAGAGAAACAGAGCCATGGTGTCATTAATTCACCGTGTCACTTGCGACGTTAGGGAGACAAGAGCCTCGGCACCTTGGGATACAAACTATTGTTACCGTGGTGACTGCGGGGGCAAAACGGTGCAAAGAGCTAATGAAGCTTAAGATGAATTAAGTTCTTTTCCCCCCAGACAAGCACAGTGCTCACATGACACACATACACTCACAACACACACACACACACACAGCCAGACATTTACTAATGTGAACTTACACACATGGTGTGCATACACATACTGCAAAAACACACACACACACACAGTTGAAACAGCACACAGTCATATAACCTACAAAAGGCCCACTTAAGATCCAACAAGCAACATAAGCTGGGTCAACACTGGCCACAGCAAACAGTCCAACACCAGGACCTGGACCTGAGTCAAAAGCACTCCAAACCTCCACACCAAAACATAAAAGACCTTCATATCTGTTGTTTTGAAAGCAAGGACCCTTGATCTCTAGATGATTTGATCCCTTTAGCACAGCGGCACAAAGAATCCCAATCACACACACTGGTTTCCAGACGCTGCCACCTTGTCACAGGCATATCTCATGTCTCATGCCTGCCTGCCTGCCTGCCTTCTCTCAACTGCTGGCCATTTACACTGTGAGGACATGGGCGTGACAGGAAAAGGGATGATGGGTAGCTTTTACGTGTTGTGTCATCTGCCACAACTGACAAAACACATATCTGCACACCTGATGTGAAGAATGGAACCAGCTGTCTTGAATGAATGCACCGGGTGATGAATGAGGACATTGAATTTCTTCTTATCGTCTGTGATGCATTTCCAGTCTTCCATAAAAAGATGTTTCTGGTTTAGAAATCACTCCGACTCTGTTTAGGGATGGGGGCCATGGACATGCAGTGTGTGTGTCTGTGCATCTGTAGAATGGTAACTTCTTGTTACAACTCAATTAGTTCTGAATCATCTCTGCTGCACCCCCGTTGGCCTATTAAGCTGAACTATTAAACGATACAAAGTTGTACTTAGTGTTAGCTCTTTTTTCCCCTCATTTCCTATACACGCTTGTCCTCAAAGGAGAACCTGTAAAAAGGTTTCACTAAGAACTTCTATAGAACATCCTAAAAGGGTCGACACAGAAAGGTGTTTTTTCTTAGTTACCTTATAGGGTCGTATGTTTGGTATTGCTCTGTGTTCTACAGTGCTGTATATGTTAGACCAGCCGGCAGGTGAGTGCGTTGTGTCTGTGTGTGTGAGCCCAGCAGGCTAAATAAATAAAGGCTAAATGTTCTTTGCCGACTGTTGACAGAGGCGCCCTGGAATCAATGTGCTGCTAACCAGGAGGTTGACGTCCAAGGAGTCCAATGTGTTTGGGTTTCTTTTTCTTTGTTTTGTTTTGTTTTTTCCCTGACACCCCTCTTTACCTTGGGAAACCGTGCCGGAACTGACCTCGGAATTGAGTTCAGCGCCACCACTTTATCGTCCCCATGGAGCCTGCACGCCCCCCCCCCCCCCCCCCCCCCCCCCCTGCGCTTTTCCCCCAAAAAAGAAGAAGGGGGGGGTTGACGTCTCTTGACAAGATCGTTCATCTTGTTAAATTAAATACTCCACTCCACTGAGCATGAGCCCCATTGCCAACCTTATGTGTGCGCCCTCACCCTCACTCTCTCTCTCTCTCTCTCTCTCTCTCTCTCTCTCTCTCTTCCTTTCTTTCTCACTCTCTGCATCTCACACTCCTTTGCCCTCTCCTCATTTCTCCCCCCCACCCACCTCTGTTCTTCCCCTCCTTCTCTGTCCTTCAATCATAGTCATTCCACTTCATCTCCCCGTCCCGCTCGCTTTCTTCTCTTACTCCACCTCTCTCTCTCTCTCTCTCTCTCTTACTCCACCTCTCTCTCTCTCTCTCTCTCTCTCTCTCTCTCTCTCTCTCTCTCTCTCTCTCTCTCTCTCTCTCTCTCTCTCTCTCTCTCTCTCTCTCTCTCTCTCTCTCTCTTACTCCACCTCTCTCTCTCTGATTCATTCTTCTCCCCCTTTTTCCCTCTCTCTCAAGCATGCAGCTCAGCAATGCATTCGACAAGGCAGGTATTTGGGGTTTATGCAAAGACAATACAATTCATTCTCTTTTCTCTTTCCTCCACCCTCTCTCTCTCTCTCTCTCTCTCTCTCTCTCCTTCTCTCTCTCTCTCTCTCTCTCTCTCTCTCTCTCTCTCTCTCTCTCTCTCTCTCTCTCTCTCTCTCTCTCTCTGTGTGTCTGTCTTCTGTCTCTGTCTCGCTGGCCAGGAGGCAGAAAGCGCTGACGCACCAACATTTTCCCCAGCATAACTCAGAGAGAGGGAGAGAAAGTTTGCTCACACTAATGAAGAAAATTGATGAAAGACAAACAAGGGCAGACGCAAGGTGTGTGTACAGAGAGAGTGGAAGAGGGTGAGAGAGAAATAAAAGCATATTTATGTGTACATGCAGGTTATGTGTGTGTGTGTGTGTGTGTGTGTGTGTGTGGTGTGTGCTGTGTGTATGTAAAGTTATGGAGTGTGTCGGTCTGAATACAAAATGTATGTTGTGTAGATATGACCAATATGAGAACATGTACTTCTGCATCTCTGTTCTAAGTGTATTTCTACACTGGCTGTGTATATCTGAGTGTGTGTGTAACCTTTGTTGTTGTCGTGTATTTAAATTTAATTTTAAAACTACGGATGAGAATATTCGCACTTTGGAATGTTTACATTTTAGAAAGAAAAACATTGAAACTGGAGGGCATTTTTTCTCATCATCGTGGCTCTTCTTCCCCATTAAAGAACTTCACATGCCCAACAAGGCAGTCTAGTTGGCTTGTAATAAATACAGGAAGAAAGTTCTTTCTTTTAAAACAATATGTGTGGTGTGTGTGTCTGTACAGTCTTTCCGTGAGTTACAATCTCACTGCCGTCTCCTCCGAGAGTTCTTCCTCCACTGGTTCCTTCTGGTCCTGAACAGACGTCTTCACTGTGCTCTCAGTGGAGCGGGAGGCCAAACGTGGGCAGACCTGACCTGACCATCTGACTGAGCTCAGGTACACCCTCCACCCCCCCCCAACAAACACCACACACACACACACACACACACACAAAACACACACACACAGCTGTCCAGAGAGATCACATCAAACAACATGCTGACACGCACGCCACATACACACTTATGAATGCATACGTATCCTGACAACAATGCCAAGAGCCACACATGTAGGACATGTACAAACAACACGCACCCACTCACACACACATACACGCACACATGGACACACACACACATGCACACAAATAAACACACACACACACACACACACACGTGCACCCACACACGTACAGACATGAATGCGGACATGTCCAATGTGTACCAACAGGCACATACGCACACATACATGCAGCTATCCCTGATATTCAGCATGCTGTCTATTATCTCCATGTCTTTTCATAACTCCAGTAAAAGAGGTGAATCTCCAAAGACACAAAACAATAAACAACAAACCAAACATTGTCTAACTGCTACATCAGGGCCTTCGGGTGGGAAATAGACAAACATCATCATCACCTGCTCGGTTTTGCAGAGGCGGACGCGCGTCCCCAGCAGGCAGACGTAAACCCGGCCCTTGTGGCCCCGCAGCTCCAGGGCCCCGCTGCGGCCCGTGGCACCCTGGGGGGCGTGCTGAGAGATGGAGGGCCGCGAGCCCAGGGCCTTCTGCAGCAGGGCCAGCCACTCCTGCCTGTCCCCTGAGAGAGATTGAGAGGGCGAGAGAGAGAGAGAGGGAGAAGAAAGGTGAGGAGAGACCTGTTAGATGTGTATGTGTGTGTGTGTGTGTGTGTGTGTGTGTGCGTGTCTGTGTCTGGGTGTGTGTGTGTGCATGGTGTGGTGTTTGAGTTGGTGCAAGTTATGCTAATCACCAACAATACCCAAACTTCTTGACTCTATGTGTGTGTACATGTAGACACCTAGTACACAAAGCCACTCTACCTGTGTGTGTGTGTGTGTGTTTATGCATATGTGCCAACCAGAGACTGGCAGAGCTGGGAATAGATCTGAGAAACAAAGGCCCACTCTACGTCTACTTCCCCAGCCTCACACACACACGCACACACACTATTCGCTTCCCCATAGTAACAAAACAAATCACAAAACACACCCCAGCCAGCCATTCTCTCCCTCCCTCCATCCCTGCATCTGGTGGTGCTGGTGGAGAAGCAGGGGGGTGCCAGGAAATCTGGCCTGCGCAGGAGGCCTCTCTGGGGGCCCGCGTTCGAAACGGGCGGCCCGGCTCCGAGGATTGTGGGTAGCGAGTAGCGAGTAGTGGCGGCAGCCAGCGAACGTTTACCAGCTGCTCAGCGCAGCGGCCCTGCGCAGGTCCGCCACCGCAGCTGGCAACCCAACAGAGAGACAGCAGTGGGGGGAAGCTGAGGGGAAGGAAGAGGGTGGTGGAGGGGGGGAGGAATTCTGCAGCACCTGGCAACCGCTCTAAGGCAGGCAAATGTGAGGAGGAGGTAGAGGAGGGTGCAGTGGGATAACAAAGGAGATGGAGAAGAAGAAAGAGGGAGGGCGATAGAGAGAGAGAGAGAGAGAGAGAGAGACCGAGAGAGAGGGAAAGAATGGACGAGAAAGAAAAAGGGGAGAGAGTGGGAGAGTTGGATGTTAGGAGACGTAGATGGAGAGAGGGAATGGAGGAGATGTTGAGGTGGAGGATGGGGGGGGGGTGGCTGGGAGAAGGAGAGAGGGAGTCGAGGGTTAAAAGTTTCAAAAGGAAAGTTTCAGTGTGCTGTCTGTGCGTGGGTGTTTGTATGAGATGATAGTCTTTGTTTATGATGTGCTTGTGTGTTATGGAGTGTAATGTGTAAGAGTGCGCGCACACGTGTGTGTGTGTGTGTGTGAGTGTGTGAGAGGGGGGGTGGGGTGGTGGGGTGGTTGGCGTAAGATCCCACTGGTTTAAAAGAGAAACCCACTCATGCCAAATATACAAAGGTCAAAACAGAGGAGGAGATAAATGAATACACACACAGTCTCATACTAGACAGTTTTACACACGCACGCACACGCACACACACACACACACACACACACACACACACACACACACACACACACACACACACACACACACAGCTGTGCAGACATACATATACACCCAACATGCATCTGCACATGCAGATCTATTACACAAAACATCTGTAGCCCTCCGGCACAAATCATAGGAACCAGTGGGAAAGTCTCTCTCTCTCTCACACACACACACACACACACACACACACACACACACACACACACACACACAGAGAGAGACACACAGCTGTGCTCTCAAAGCTGAGAGGCTGTACATTTCTCTCCTCAACCCCCCCACACACAAAAACACTAAGGAACCATTGGTGTTGTTGCGCGGAGGTTATTATGAAGTGTAAATCACGCACACGCACACGCACACGCACACGCACACGCACACGCACACGCACACACACACACACACCGTAAATCCTGTGCCCGCTGTGGCCGGGCAGGGCCAGTCTGCTCTCATCAAACATAAAAAGCCACATGAATAATAGAGTGCTCTCTGTATTATTCACAGACTTTTACATCTCACACACATACACACACACACACACACACACACACACGCACTTACTCCCATTACCTGTCTGATGTACGCCTCTGTCTGGTCGTTCTGTTCTTCTTCCCAGCTCTCTCTGTCTCTCTATCGCTCTTTCTCTCACTCTCTCAATCTCATTCTCTCACTCTTTCTTTCTATCTCCCTCTCTCTCTCCTTCTCAGCCCCACCTTTAGGCAACATGCAAAAGAATGTTTCAAATAATCTGAAATGGTGCACTATGGGACACACTCCCCAAGGTCATCCCTATGTCTCTAAGTACTTCTGAATGCATGAGAGAGAGTGTGTGCGTGTGTGTGTGTGTGTGTGTGTTCACAAACTCTGAACTCTTTAAGGTACTGGGTCACTTCAACACTCTGTGTGGGTCACGCACACACACACACACACACACACACACACACACACACACACACACACACACACACACACACACACACACCCCAACCCCAAAGGCTTACAACAGGCAATTTACCACTCAAGTCACTGCCTCTCCTTCTCTCCCATTACCGGGCTCAATCTCTCACCGATTTGATTCTTTGCCTAGTTCATTTAAGGTGAGCAGTCCAGCTCACTCACTCTTTCACTCTGTCTAAATGAGGATGCAAATCAGACTATCACCTGCCCCCTAAACCATTACCGCTCGCTCGCTCGCCCGCCCGCCCGCCCGCCCATCCACCCACCCACCCACCCACTCACTCACTCACTCACACACTCACACACCTCACTGATACATATACAGTAGCTGTTTACTTGCTTATTTACTTGCATTAATTCGTTCATTCATTCATTCACTAATTATCTTACTCATTTATAGTCTCTCATCGCTTCACTCACTCACTAATTAATTACTTAATTAAAGAAGCTGACCGACGAACTGTCGGCTAGCAAGCAAAATGATTTCATACTGCCACCCCAAGCAGATTGGAGGCGGTGTATTTACTACGTTTGTCCATCCCTTCCTCCTCTCCCTTCACAGAAGTAAACAAAAAGTTTGGCCGACGGATGCATGCAGCGTGAAATATTATGACAAATAAATCTAGGCTACCATTAGTGTCTCCATCAACATCAAGTGATATTTTATATGTTACATTAACTTTGTTTGCAAACAGACCCCTGTAGGTCTTCATTTAAGCACTCAAGCTTTCGAGCTAGCTGAGCATAATATTAACCGATGGGCTTGCAACTGAGTTACTTGTCGACACTAACTACAGCACAGCCATGCTTAATTGGGCCCGTTTGTAAATTCAACCTGGCACTTTGATGAGTTAAATGAGTTAAGGTCCAGTAGTTCATAAAATGGAGCGCACACTGAATTGTTATTTTAGCCTCTCAAATGGGATTTTAGAGATTACAAAAAACCATTCCTGACAGTTTTGGCGTGATGGCACTCTTGCTGTGCATTGTGGTTTTTCCTTACAGTGAGTCACTAGTGCTTCTTGAGGTACAAAGTTGTATTATGAGAGAGGCTGGACCGGGCCTCGCTACTTAGCATGCTAACCTAATGGATATCTGGGTAACAGAGTTTATAGGCATTTTTTTACGTTACGTCAAATCGTTTTTTTTCTTCACATTCTGTTGCTATTTTTACAAAAAGAATGTGTTTTTGGAACATTTAAATCATGTAAATCTATTCTAGTTGACCCCAAAAAATAAAATCATAATGTCCTCATTAAACTAAAAATCTTACATGTAGCACCTTTAACCCACTCACTCACTCCACTAATTCACTCACTCATTCAATCACAAACAACCCCCCCACCCCCCCATTAGGGCTGATTACTCATCCCAACTCCTCCTAAAGAGCCCTTCTGACGTTCAGCAGCAGGAGGGTGCAGTCATGGCTGACAAATGTCATGTCACACACAAACCCTCCAATTAGGTCCTCTGAGAACCGCCAGAGTATGAGAGCAATGCTAGGAGCAGCGCTAGAGTTACCCACTCAGACGACGCCGGTGCTTATGTGGTGTGGTGTGTGCATGTGTTGTTGTGTGTGCACCTAAAGACGAAAAACGGGCACATGTATGTATATGGTGTGTCTGTGTCTGTGCGTGTGCGTGTGCGTGTGTGTCCGTGTTTGCACTGTGTATGTAACAGGTGTGTAAATAAGAAAGTGCTAATAATACTTTGTGAGGCTCATGCCCTCCCTCAGGACTATGTCTCACTGGACAGACCTTTGGCAGGCAGGCGAGAGAGCAATCAACCAACCATAAGAGAAAAAGAAACATCAATGCATTGGCTAGACTGAACTAGCTGTTTTTTCATCGTCATTTAACACAACTGTACGGAGAGGAGAGAGAATGAGAGTGAAAACCTCACTGGCTAATAAGCGACTGTGATGTTCTTTCATGGGGTTTCCGTGGTGTGTCGAGCTGCATCTTACAAAGCCATGGCTAACGCTGCTGTATCAACACATGTAGGCGCGCATGCACACACAGACACACACAAGCACACACACTTGTATATGCACAAACACACACACACACACAAGCACACACACACACTTGTATATGGCACATACACACACACAGACAAGTGGTATAAACAGACACACCTAGGGGGGCACAAACACCTGCAGACTGGTCAAAAGCACAGCAGACAGCTGTGGGTGAACACAAACTCTTGTGCCGCCTAAATTATTCACAGTATTCTCCCCTCCCTTCTCAATCTCTCCTTCTCCCTTTCCCTCTCTCTTCCTTCTCCCTCTCCCGCTCTTTCTCCCCCTTTCTCTAAAACACTCTTAGTCTCTCTTATGTTTGGCCAGAGATTGATGGCTCTTTCACTCTGGTATATAGGTGTTTAAGAATGCATGAGCTGGCCAGACAAATTCTTTTTCCTCTCTCCCCTCCCTGTCCTTCTTCTCTCTCTCCCTCTTTCTCTCGTTCCCTCTTTCTCTCTCTCTCTCTCTATCTCCAGCCTCCTATGTATCTCTTGTAGTTCTCTATGGCGCATGTTGCAAAGCAAAACTTCACTGCCATCTGGGCTTTACACCAACAGTCAATGGACCGCTCTTTTTATTTTTTTGAGCTGCAAAGGTTGATCGTTTGTGCTGGGAGGGGGAGTTCAAGATAATGGACGTCAGACAAACGCTTGTTTACGCTACAGCTATCACAAGCCTTAGCAACAACTGGGGCCAACACTATGGGTGTCAATTCCTCATTTCACACACAAAACACATCCTTAAGAAATCATTTTTTTTTTTTTTTACCTTATAGCAATGTTGAGTGAGGCCAGCTAGAGGCTGCTTCAAACAAAACACCTGGTAGTGCTTCTATAGCTTAACTGGTTAGCGCAAGATGCTATCACCATGGGCTCAATACCCAGGGAGAGAACGCATATAGAGGGAGATGTATATCTGCACTGTAAAGGTGAAGGGGTCACGTGTCTCTGTGAATATGGTGATGGGGGAATGAAACAAAAAAAATAGCTTCACTATAACAATTATATAAACTTTGTGGAACAATGGAACCTTCAGTTGGGTGTGTGTTATGTGTGTGTGAAGATTTGTGAGTGTGTGTGTGTTTTTTTTAAGATTTGTTTGTGTGTGTGTGTGTGTGTGTGTGTGTTGTGTGTGTGTGTGTGTGTGTGTGTGTGTGTGTGTGTGTGTGTGTATGTGTGTGTGTATGTGTTTGTGTGTGTGTGTGATTTTTGCACAACCTGCACAACCCACATACATTAACCAAAACAGTGTGTGTGTGTGTGTGTGTGTGTGTGTGTGTGTGTTGTGTGTGTGTGTGTTGACCAACATCAACCTGTTATTTTCCCCTCTTTCTTATCTCAGCCCTCCTTGAGCTCAGAGAGGCTGCAAGCAGTCCTGCCAAAATAAAATAGAAACACACGCAGACACAAACCCTCTCTCTCTCACACACACACACACACACACACACACACACACACACAGAGAGAGAGAGAGAGAGAGAGAAGGAAGACCTCGTGGCCACAAACAAGCCGCAGTGGTTGTGCTTATCTGCAGCCTGCTGTTTGTGGCTGTGAGCGGGCCGAGCAGGAGACACTCATCACACTAGAGTGGGAAAGTCAGAGCTGCAGCACTAAAATGAACACTGCAAGAGGATGAAAGAGGGGGGGGAAGGGAGGGACGGAGGAAGGAAGGGAGAAAGAGAGAGAGAGAGAGAGAGAGAGAGAGCGTGTGTGAGTGACTGACTGACTGAATGAATGTGTGTGGCAAAGAGAGAGAGAGAGAGAGAGAGAAAGAATTAATTTCTTTCTTTGTGAAAGAAAGAAACGGAGAAAGACAGAGGAAGCAAGTGTGTGTGTGTGTATGTGTGTGAGAGAGAGAGAGAGAAAGAGAAGGAGAGAGTATGAGAGACAGAGTGTTAGAGCGAGAGAGAGCAATACTCAAGGTGAGGTTGAGGAGAGAACACACTTGCTAACGCTTGATGAGTAGGGTTGGGTACCGAGAACCGGTACCAATATGGAACCGGTTCCAATACAACCGGTACCTACCCGGACCGAAATGCAACGCAGATTTCGGTGCTTCATTTCGGTGCCTGAGCCAATTGAACACGGTCGCTAGGCAGATTCCGTGGGGCACATGTAAAACTGCCCCAGCTTCCAATGTAAACTTTGTCCTGTGTCGCTCACGCTCATTGGTGTTTTCATAGCAACAGTCTTATGACAGTGAAGAGCAGGCAAGCACAAACAGAACTAGCCATCAACCTTTTAACAAAGAAAATACCGAAAGGTAAACGGTCAAAAGAGTGGCTGTATTTCGCACAAAAAGATTCAAACATCGCGACGTGCAGCAAATGCAACAAAATAATGCGTGAAAAGAGGGGAGAGAAGGCAAGAGTCAACGGCAGAACAGCAACTGAAGACTGAAAATAAACGGAGATGACAGATAAACTACCAACGGTAGTCTCTTAAAGGGGCAGTACACATTTTCTCGTACTCAGTTGTGTTCAAGTAACAAGATTAACTATGAACAAGATAGAAAAGATAGGTATAAACAAATCATAAAATGGTGAAATTTCATGAAATAAATGCAAACAAAATAATACATTTTTGACTCCAAAGGCAAATATGCTCATATTTTTGCAAAAGAAGTTTGAAGCTGTTTTTTGTATTTATTTATATTTATTTAAGTATACTATAAACTGTTGTTTACAGTTAATATAATGTTCATAGTTTGAAGTTAAAAAGTTTGAAGCTGTAGTTGGAAGCCAAGTGTTTTGTATGTATTTATATTTATAATATACTTTAAACAGTTAATATATTGTTCAATTTGAAGAAAAAAAATTGCCTTGGCAATAAAAAAAGCCTTTCTTTAATGTTGTCAATCGTCGCTTTGCGCTTAAAAAAAAAAAAGTATCGGTTCCGGCACCGTTTAGGCACCGGTATCGTTTTAAAAGTATCGGTTATGTACCGGTATCGGATAAAAACCAAACGATACCCATCCCTATTGATGAGTCTGCCTCAGTTGTCTGTGAGCGAGGGCAAACAAAATCTCTGCCCTCCCTCAGAACTCAAAGGTGTTCTTACGAAGCAGCAGTCAACAACACACCGAATCAGAGCCTGTTAAACAGCAGCATCTAAGAACAAAGGAATAGCTACATTAACACAGGGTAGGATATTAGCACTGTGTATTATATATTATTAGTATTATTATTATTATTATTATTATTATTATTATTATTAAGTGACAGTGCCTCAAAAGGCATTCAACTCTTGTAGACATGCTATCTTTATTTCCACCTCTTTTCACTTGTGTTGATTCAGCTACGTTATGTTTTTTCCACTTCAAAAGTAATCCTCTGTGGTGATTTGTGGGAAAACATCTTGCTTGTTTCGCATGTTCCCCTTTCATCACAGTTATAGGGGGGGGCTTGAGGGGCATTCTGTCCTGGATTCAGCTCAATATGCCGTTTGACCCGCTGGCCTACATCAAAGAGGGGGAGATGGAGCAGGAGTGTGTGTGAGTGTGTGTGTGTGTGTGTGTGTGTGTGTGTGTCTGTGTGTGTGTGTGTGTGTGTGTGTGTGTGTGTGTGTGTGTGTGTGTGTGTGAGTGTTTGAGGGTGGGCAGGTGACTCTCTAGTGCTCGTTAAGGGGTGAGAAGGAGACCCATCTAATTGAGGCAGATGTTTACACTGTGCAACTCTTCCAGCATTCTGTTTGATAACTACCAGAGAGAGAGAGAGAGAGAGAGAGAGAGAGGGCACAATGCCAGCCAGCTAAACACGGCAACACCTAGGGACAGCATAGGGACATGCTGCTGCACCAAAATCCCTTGTCCCACAGCCTGAAAGGCTCCTATGCTGCAGTTTACTTCAATTCACACAATACACGACAGCAGCAAAGAGAGAGAGTGCGCGCACACACACTCACACACACACACACACACACACACACACACACACACACACAGCAGGGCAAACACACAGCAGGGCAAACACTTAGCGGAACTCAGCAAAGCACCCAACATGGTTTCACACAACCAGTAACAATAAAATTGAAGACAGGCGCCATACATTATGGCACAAGAAAATGGAACCCATGGTTCTGGACACAGGCGTGACACTGGGACTCACAGAGCCACAATGGATCCTCCTGCAGATTAGGAAAGCACAAATGGCAGCCAATGCAAGCACTGTGTGCTGATAGAAGTTGGAAGAGGCCAGCAGGGTTTACTGTTAATGACAGAGGGAGAGGAGGAGAGGTATAGAGATCTGGAGGGGGAGAACAGAGGGTGTGAGAGTGTGTGTGTGTGTGTGTGGTGTGTGTGTGTGTGTGTGAGTTGTGTGTGAGAGAGCGTGAGAAAAAGAGAGAGTGAGTGTGTATGTGTACAGGGGATTAAGACGTGTGAGAATCAGAGGAGAGAGAAGGTGACAAAATGGAACTTTGAAGAGGAGAAGAGAAGTAGAAAGACAGAGTGGAAGAAAGGTGAGAGAGGAGAGGAGAGAGAGAGAGAGAGAGAGAGAGTGAGTGAGTGAACCAAGGGAAAAAGAAAGGAGAGAAAGGTCGTGGAAAGAAAGAAAGAAAAAAAAGGAGAAAGAGGAAAAAAAACAAAGAGAGAGAAAATAGACAACGGAAAGACTGATAGAAGTAGATGATGAGAGAGAGGGAGGGGACAGAGATCAAAGCAGGGAAGAAAGAGAGAAGAGAGAGTCAAAAAGGAGGGAAAGGAAGAACAGAAAGAAGGGATAACGGTGACTGAAAGGGCTCCTACCCTCTCGCTCAGCTCGGAAGACGAAGGTGCGCAGACACGTCAACCACTCCAGCCGGTTATCACCCAGCGCTCGCACTCCATTCACCGACGACAGCGGGATCAGGCCTTTAGAGTACACATCCTGAGAGAGAGGGATAGAGAGAAGAGAGAGAAGAGAGAGGATGGAGGGAGGGACGAGGCTTTAATACATGTATTGTTCATTAACCAGTATTCAAACCTTTACATTAGTTCACCCTTAAATCACATTTTACATTAGGAAATCCAACATAGACAACCTATCAAATTCTCAGCAAGACAGGCCTAAGAGAGAGAGAGTGAGAGAGAAGGAAAGAGAGAGAGATGGAGAGAGTGAGAGAGAGGAAAAGAGAAAGAGGAAACCTATTCAAGCTCTCTGACAAACCAACAATATATGCTGCAAGAAACACACATCCAATGCTAAATCAATTCCCAAGCACATGAAATAACATGTATACACATACTCTATGGACTTGAAATAACATGTATACACATACTCTATGGAATAACATGTATACACATACTCTATGGAATAACATGTATACACATACTCTATGGAGCTGAAGTAACATGTATACACATACTCTATGGAATAACATGTATACACATACTCTATGGAATAACATGTATACACATACTCTATAGAGCTGAAGTAACATGTATACACATACTCTATGGAATAACATGTATACACATACTCTATGGAATAACATGTATACACATACTCTATCTATGGACCTGACACATACTCTATGGACCTGACACATCCTGTATGGAGCTGAAATGATGATGTGTGCACCTTCCACTGCTAGACAACCTGCTCCCTTATTGATGGAATGTGTACCTAAGGGCAGGAACCCCCGAGCAGCATAGAACACAAGGGCTTGCCTGGTGTGGAGGGACTGGAGATCCAGAAAGACATACATATCTACACACACACACACACACACACACACACACACACAACATAGACCTGATACACATACAGATGCACCCAAGACCACTTTTTGTGGGAAGAGCACCATAACACACTGAGCTCAGCTTGATCAGCAACCAATTTCACACTTGTGACCACACACACACACACACACACACACACAAACACACACTCCATTAAGTGAGTTGGATGAACAATGCAATACAACATGGCTCGTAAGGTCAGGTTGTGTTAGATTAGGTTACGCAACCCTCCCGTGGGTCCACTCTAATGGCAGCAAATGGATCCCAAGGCTTCAGTCAACCTACAGTCCGTGCTGTTAGTCGAGGACCATTTCACTTTAGCCAACATTCCACAGCCAAACTGAAATATGGATGTATGTAATGGGAAACCTTGCCAGAATTTTAAAAACTAATTCAAAATTGCCATATGTTCCAGTAGTGTGGAATTAGCATGAGAGTGAGCGCAATGTTCAAAAAGGCACCAGATCAAGACAGTGCATTATTCATATCAATAACACCATTATCAGTGCAGAGTAATGCTGAATAAACAAACATTAGTTCTGTTGGAAAGAGCTTGACCTGAATACCACTCCTGCTACTGAATGGCGAGCTGCCTTGCTACTATTACCAGGCAGGAAACGTGAAAGAGTTCAAAGTCTTGGCGGTATCAAAACAATTTGCCTCTTAATTAAGATGGTGACCTTGACTTCCAGTGCACTCACTATTTCTGGTCCCATTTCGTCTAAAAATAGCATGTAGGATAAGAGGATAGAGAGAGAGAAAGAGAAAAAAAAAAGAAAGAGAGAGGTAAGATCTTGCGAAAGACTGAGAAAAGCCATGAGAGAGAGAGAGAGCAAGAGAAAGGGAGAGAGGGTCACGGAGAGGACCATCTTCTCAAATTAAGCCGCTATGTTAACAACGACGGGAACAGCTAACCCTAATTACCGCACTTTCGCACAGGAGCGCGCTTTCCTGGGGAATTCAGCAGCGGGCCAATTTAGACCCTCCGTTCTCTTCACTGCGGCGGTAGGGCCATGAACTTCTCTCTGCATACTTAACGAGCGTATCCCTTCCGCCGAACATTTGCACGAAAAAGAGAAGCGGGGAGAGAAAGAGAGAGCGATGGGGTAGAAAACGGAAGGTGCGAAGGACTTAAAGAAAAAAGTTAAGTGCTGATAATTGCACGCTGTCTGGATACGATTTAATTACGGCAACTTTAAATGCCATTTTTTAATCACAGAGGGGTTTTAGTTCGTGTTTTAATATGGAGAGCATGTGTAAATACAAGAGAGGGTCGTCTGATTGTTGAGGTTGTGAAGTTTAGATTTCTTCTAGATTCCTTCACAGACCCCTCCACCCTCAAAAACCTTGCCACAGACACAAACCTTGCCATTATAATGCATTATAATGCCATTATCACTTGCGTAATGAGTATATGTTTGTTTGTGTGTGTGTGTGTGTGTGTGTGTGTGTGTGTGCGTGCGTGCGTGCGTGCGTGCGTGCGTGCGTGCGTGCGTGTGTGTGTGTGTGTTTGCTTAAATCCATTTGCCTCTGAGTGTGCGTTTTGTTTTTGAGTGTGTGTGTGTGTGTGTGTGTGTGTGTGCGTGTCTCCCTGCGTGCCTCTTAGTCTGCCTGCATTTCCTACACAAATACACACACGTAGGAAAGCAATTAAAGTAGTGTTATGGAGCTAAAAGGCTTGAGAGCTGAAGGTTACATGTAGAGAGAGGAGAGGGAGTGACAGAGCTTTAAAGCTTTAGCCCTCTGTGGGCTAGGGGCCTGTCAGCAAAGCCCTGTTGCCTACCATGGAGTGATAGGGACCCCTGCTGGCCAACAGGCAGAACTACAGTGGATTCAAACATGACGGGAAAAAAGGCACAAGTCTGTCACCACAACATTCAACCCAGTGAATAGTATTCCTGAAGAAGCCGGCAGGGTCAAATGTCAAGATTAACAAATAGTTGTCAACCAGTGAATAGTATTCCTGAAGAAGCCGGCAGGGTCAAAACGTCAAGATTAACAAATTAGTTGTCAAAACCATCATTTCACCAGCAAAGTAGTTAAAAGGCAAGGGAATACACAAAACAAGAACACCTTGAACCTTTCTTTCTCATCCACCAGTAAACCTGAAATGAAAGCTATGGAAAGATCAAGAAAGATAAAAGTTACAGCGTTATTACACCAACAGGTTCTGTGCAAAGTGGTGAGACACCTTGAACTCCAAGTTCCATTGCGTTGTGGAATACGTATCTTTGCTCTACAGCGGTAGAATTTCAACTATTGGAATCACGTTACGCCAGACTATTACCGGGGGGACCATGAAGCACCCAAAGAAACAAAATGACCTGACTTTTTGGTTTACGGATTTGAAGCGTCCTTCAGGGAGGAATTAGCGAGGACGGCGACACACAAGGAAGTCAAAGAAGTCGAGGGGGGAAGAGAAATGCAGTCTTCAGAGGATGGATGGATTTGAGGAAGAAAAGGGGTAGGGCTTAAAGAGGCTGCCAGACACACCCTGATCCTTCACCAAAGCCCCCTTTCCCCTCACACACACACACACACACACAACACACACCACACACACCACACAGCAAAAAAATGCTTTGGTGAGATATATTTCTCTTACACGTACTACCACACAAACACACACACATACACTAACAGAAATGCCAACAATGCAGCACAACCAACACTTAATCCCAACAGTCCACACACACACAAACATTACTTAAAGTAGCACACAGGCTAACCACACAGACAGACATACGAAGCACACACTTTTAGTCAAACTTTCCCCTCAAACACACCTTCAGCCTCACCCTAGACAGAGTCTTACACAGCGGCCCCAAGAGGGTCCCTTAGACTAGAGCTCCTCCACGCAAGGCTTCCCATCTCTGGGTTGATGAAACCAAACGTAAGGCAGAGTGGGGGGGGGTGGGGTGGGTGGGGGGGGGGGGGGTGGAAGGACCTCTATGTGGCCCCAGGGGTGTCTAAGGGGAAAGAGGGGTGAGAACGCCACTCTCCCCAGTCTCCCACGCCACCTTGAGCCAACAGGGGCCACCAGGGGCCGAAAAAACACGCGTCTCTCTCTGATGACTTCCTGAGTGATGGCTGGATGGCAAATGGGGGCAAAGATGATGGGGCAAAGATGAACAGAATGTGGGACAGAGAAGATTGGAGAGAGATTTACACAGAGAGATCACACCAAAGAGGAGGAAAGAGCGATAGAGAGATAAGGGTGGATAACAAAACACATGAGAGAGAGAGAACGGGTTGGAGAAAAACTGAGCGTGATAGAAAGAGTAGTAGAGATGGAAAGATGAGAAGAAAGGTGGAAGAAAAAAAGAGAGGAGAAGAGAGGAAGATAGAGCAAGTGTGTGTGTGTGTCTGTGAGAAAGAGAAAGAGTGAGTGAGACTGTGTGAGAGAGAGAGAGAGAGATAGAGTGTGAGTGTGTGTGTGTGTGTGTGTGTGTGTGTGTGTGTGTGTGTGTGTGTGTGTGTGTGTGTGTGTGTGTGTGTGTGTGTGTAAGAGAGAGAGAGAGAGAGCGCGAGAAAAAGAGAGAGAGAGTGAGTGTGTATGTGTGTGAGAGAGAGGCTGGTGCTATAATTAGCAGGTGATTAACGAGCGTGCATCAGGCGAGTTCACAGGATTGATTGTGACGTTGTGGCAATGCTGGTGCTGCAAAAAAGAGCTCAGGGAGCTTACAGTGAGGTCACCGAAAAACTTTCCTTCTCTCTCTCTTAACCACTCTCTCTTAACCACTCTCTCTCTCTCTCTCTCTTTACCCCTCTATCTCTCTCTTTCTTTCGCTTTCTCTCTCTCTTTACCTCTCTCTCTCTGTTTACCCCTCTCTCTCTCACACGCTTTCTCTCTCTTTCTCTTTCTCTCACTCTCTCACTCTCTCACTCTCACTCTTTCTCTCTCAACCCTTGAAAGGTGCTACCAGCAGAGAGGTCACAAGTTTCCTTCTTCAGGAAACACACATAAAACAATGCCTAAATGTAGATGTGGGTGTGCACAGACAAAAGAATATCCAGAAAACCGTTTACAGCATAACCATTCTAATACTATGTTACTACTACTATGGTACTACTACTACAATACTACAATACTATCCCTATTTGGTTATTCTGTACATTATATTTTTTCATTTGTGGAGATGGTATTCACACTCACAACAATCATGGTATTATTTGTCGAGGTATCCAATCCTATGTTTACAAACATTGCGGAGCAGAAAGTCCCCAGGTAGTAGCCAGGAGGTTGTGCCGTCAGGTGTAATACTAATAAGAAACAAAATCCCAACTACTTTCCCGAACCAATTTTCATTTACTGTAGCCTTATGGCAAGCCCAGATTAATGAAATAACTGTTCATGGACACTTTCAGATATTTGAGAATCAAAAGCGGTAAATATGCACACCCCTAAAAGTATAACTTCTCTGCATTGAAAGTGGTTTTGCTTAAAAAATGGATGAATTAAAAAATATATAATTAAATGCACACCCACACAGAGAGAGAGAGAAATATAATACTATTAAATATACATTTTCTGTACCATAAGTACAACCATGCGCACACAGAGAGACACACACACACACACACACACACACACACACACACACAAACAGGAGGCACATTGCATCTGTTTTCACGGACCATTAAAAATGCTGAGTAACCCAAACACACACACACACGCACACACACACACACACACACATGCACACACACACACACACACACACGGTGACAAGCGAAAGTTCAATACATATAGACAGCGAGGAGCCCACTTCACAGCACGGAACATAACAGACCATGACACAAAGATGACTGATGCGGTGTCTGAACAGCCACGGTTCTGCAACTCCACTCGACAGACACACGCTCGCAGAAGGCCAAACAACACAGACACATACACACACACGCACACTTACACACGCACACTTACACACACGCACACACACGCACACACACACATACGTGCACAGGAAACAACCGTACAAGGACAACTAAAGAAAAACTAGGCAGTAAAAATGACACAAAAGATAACTGTTATGGAACTCTATGATGCTTTACTAGACAACTAGTGTGTGTGTGTGTGTGTAAGTGTGTGTGTGGGTGTAAGTTTGTGTGTGTGTGCGCCCACAACTGTCTGTGATTTGCTTGTACTTGAAAAAGATGGGATAATTATAACTTACATATTGAAAGTGCACACAGATAGGAAGCAGCAAAGACAAACAGAGAGAGAGAGCATGAGAGAGAGAGAGCATTAGAGAGAGAGAGAAAGAAAGACAGAGAGAGAATTAGAGTCATACCTCTGCTGATGAGGCAGGAATAGCCTGGGGCCATCGCTCTTTCACTCTCTCCATCAGACATACACACACAC
Source organism: Clupea harengus (assembly GCF_900700415.2). NCBI lineage: Eukaryota > Metazoa > Chordata > Actinopteri > Clupeiformes > Clupeidae > Clupea > Clupea harengus. The sequence continues at coordinate 66,826 of NW_024879674.1, read as the reverse complement.
ACACACACACACACACACACACACACACACACACACACACACACACACACACACACACACACACACACACACACACACACACACACACGGCACATACACTCACAACGCTAATGCAAAAGCTTAAAGATATAAAGAGTCAGAATTAAATCAGTCCATCAATGATAATATGTCCCTTCAAACCCAAGCACACACACACACACACACACACACACAACCACCCACACACACACACACAAACATCATACATATAACAGCTAAGAGGAACCCAAGGACACCAGCAGTGGTACAGACAGAAATGGATAGGCACGTGCTCTTCGTGAGGACAGGTGGGCTCGGCGGCGGGGACGATGGCGGTGCCGGCGGAGCAAGGTCGGCCTGTCCTTGGTCCCATTCGTCTGGGTGTCAGCAGCCGTGACAGGCCCCCTCTGCTCCAACTCAACGGCACACTTCAGTCCTGGGGTCACTTCACTCTCACCCCGCCGGGAGATGAGACTGTGTGTGTGTGTGTGTGTGTGTGTGTGTGTGTGTGTGTGTGTGTGTGTGTGTGTGTGTGTGTGTGTGTGTGTGTGTGTGTGTGTGTGTGTGTGTGTGTGTGTGTGTGTGTGGAGGTGGGCGGGGCAGGGCCAATGCATCCATGCATGTTTGTTTATTGTGTGCCTGTGCGTGTGTCTGTGTGTGTGTGTTTTTCTGTTGTTTGTGTGTCTGTCTCTGTTTGATTGTGTGTCTGTGTGTGCGTCTGTGTCTGCAATGCACCAATGTATCCATGTATGTGTGTGATTGTGGACGTACTGTATGTTTCTGGTTATATGTGGGACATCTACATGTGCACGTGTGTGTGCATGTGTGTGTGCATGTACATATACATGTGTGAGTGTATGTTTAGTGGATAGGTGCATGTGTGTGATGGGTCTATGTGCACCTATGAGCACGAATCCTTCACTGACCTTGTCATTGTTATAGTATGTGAGGCTCTCTCCATCAAACTTCACCCATCTCTTCTGAAAGACACAGTTTCTGTAAGTGACAAACACAACACAAGAACAAGAGTAAGTCATCCATTGACCTATTCATTCACTCAAAATAGACAATCAGGGTCAACACAACACAAAATGCCGGAAGCCGTTTTAGATCTAAATGTCAATAAACCAATATTATATCACATATAATGATTGTGCTGTCCCATACACCATTTGACTGATCCAGAATCAGTGATATTGCTGTGGAATGCTGTCTGAGTGTAGGCGCTTAAACTACCGGCAACTGAGCAGGCGGTACAAAGCAACTTGGCTGATGTCAATCCCTAAAGCCAAGTCTTGAATTACCACAGGCTGACAAAAGTTGACAAAAGAAAAGTTGCTTAGGATAAAACTTTTTTTTATTTTTTATTTTATTTTTCGTGACAATGTACTTCACTAAACAAACTTGAAAACTACTTGCGTGCCAACACTGCTCAACCACTCAAGCCTCATAACAGGAAGGACAGAGGGAGAAAAGCAGCAACACACAAAGGGGAAGTAGGACATGTAAAGAAGTGAGAAAAGCATGAGAGAGAAAGAGAGAGAGAGAGAGAGAGAGAGAGAAAGAGAGAGGGAGAGAGAGAGAGAGACGAAGGGGATCATCATCTAGAATTCTCTGTGCTTTGAGCATTTACACAGAGTCCAACATTCCATACTATGACCATCCACAATTTGCACTTCGACTGGATCAGTTGCTATAATGGCAATCAACCCATGAGCCCAAACCCCTAACATGTCCAGGCTCAGATGTGCAGGACAGACAACCCAACCTCGGGGAAGAGGAAGCATGAATGGGGCACTGACCGCAGATTGACGACAAGGGAGTAAAGCAAACGGGCATTGCTCATCTGAGTGGTTTTACAGAGGAAGTCAGGAGTGAAATATTGAGTCTGAAATGTACATCGTTTGATGAAAGAGGTTGCATACATAGACTTGCACGTGCATGGGTGTGTGTCTGTCTGTGTGTGTGTGTGTGTGTGTGTGTGTGTGTGTGTGTGTCTGTCTGTGTGTGTGTGTGTGTGATGGTGGAGTGGCTTTGGGAGGGAGTGTGTGAAACTGTTAACACTCACAAATTTGTAATGCCTCCCTGAACCGCAGAAGTGGATAGTACTATATAGTATATATACTAGCTACTATGTATAGATATAGATAGATAGATAGATAGATAGATAGATAGATAGATAGATAGATAGATAGATAGATATACAAACATAGATATATATATAGATATAGATAGATACATATGTAGATATAGTTCATGTTACAGATCTATACCCGTGCTAAAAAACAAATTAAGCTTTCGTGTGTTCCTGTAGCTTGAGCGGTAAGCCAAAATAAGGTTAAAGCCATACCATAACATGAAGGTTATGGGTTCATTGTTCGAGGGCATGGGTTACATTTTTAATCGTTGTATTGAACAAAATCGAATGCGGGGTCTCTCAAGCACTCGTTTAACTACCACAGGCATTACCTCATCATTCTTCCAAATCCCCATTCATTCTATCATAGGGATTTTCTTTCCCTTTTCTTTCTTTTCAGAACTTGCAAAAATGTTATTCCACCACATAAAAAATGACAACGGTAACTCACACCATCTATAAAAGTGTCTTTTAAATTAATAAATACTGTATAAATAATAATAAAAATATCACACTTAATTTGGATGGTCCCCTATAGACTATCTACATATGCTCAGATTATACACAATCTGTTGAAACTCCGTTAACTACCATTTAGCATTAAGGTTAAGGGTTGGGTTTGGTTAAGGTGATGTTCAGTGAATTAGAAAGAGACTGAACTCGAATTTCAACAAACCAACTGTGATGTGTCTGTAGGTGGACTACCCAAATACAATGTTACCCCAAAAAAAACATAGCTAGCCGGTCTATCTATAGTAGTAGACTGTGCAGTGCATTAGAAAATAATGAGCTCTTCAGTTGGCATCAATCAAAAGACTGTCACAGCCACTGCTAAAGTCGTCATGGCCCTCACACAAACATACTGCCACACCCGAAGGCTTCACACCACACGCCTTACCCTGTAGCGGACAGCTTGTCGTCATGGCCCTCACACAAACATACTGCCACACCCAAAAGATTCACACCGCGTGCCTTACCCTGTAGGGGACAGCTTGTCCAGCCAGCCGGTCTTGAGGGCAGCCTTGGGGCCTCCGTAGTAGCAGGCGTACGGGGAAATGGACGACTCCCCCTCCCCTGAGAGCTCGATTCTGGCCAGCCCGCACAGCGAGTCCAGCGGCTCCGTGTAGACGTCGCCGTTGCCCTCAGCTGCGGGTGCCGCTGAGAACGCGGGCACCGCCTCCGCCGACACCGTCACCTCACCAGGTTGGTGTTTGTGCGATGAGGTGTCGGCGGGGGATGGCACCATGGGGGACGGTGCCCTAGGGGACGGTGCCCTGGGGGACCGCTGTCCACTCTCGATGGCAGGCCACGGAGGCTCCAGGAAGGCCTGGACAGTCGAGTACTCGCCGTCCTTCTCCTCCTCTTCCTCTTCGTCGTCGTTGTTGATGTCGTCGGCACCCTGATAGGCTGTCGGGAGTGGGTGCTGCTGGGTGACCTGCTGGGCTTTGCTGTCCCGCCTCTGTTCTCTCTGTTTGGGTTGCTTCTTTCTGTCGAGGGTCAGTCAGGGAAACAGGAAGGGGAAAGAGGGGAAAAGAGAAGCCTTGAGAAAGCGTAGCGTTCATCAGTACTAGTTCAACACTAGCCTTCAGTGGGTTTTGTTTGCATACCCAATCACATCAAGCAATTATATGCATAGATAGGTAGTCAGGGAGGATAGGAATAGCTGAGTCGGTAGCCAGAGATAAATATGTATGCAGAGAGAGGGGGGAAGATAACCTTGTTCATTTAAATGTTTTCTTTTGCCACTTTTGACTCAACACTAAACTGACTCAAGCCAACCTGATCCAAGTCCAGATCAATGTCTAAGTCTAAGCTCTGTCACCTTTCCTTATTACTCTCCTGGGCAACTTTCCGCTGACAAAACAGAACAGCTGTCAAATTTGGACCATGCTGACTGTCCAGCAGTCTGTTGGTGTGCACGTACACGGGAAGAGAAAGCAGGTCATTTGGGGACATCTTGTTTCTTGTTTGCCATAGGTTGCATCCTGTTGCATATACACCTAATATATACATATCCTGAGGCATACATAGCATTTCCTTTCTGTGGTTAAGACAGATGTTTTTTTCTTCTTTTTAATCCTACAGCATACTGGTGAACTTGCGGGTCCTGACCCTATATGATCGGCCACCTCCAGGTCAGTAAGGTCACTGACTGAAGTGCAGGTTTACATGAATGTTTCTCATGCAAAGGTACAATCCGGCTTCTTTCATAGGACTGCTAGTATTAGCTACTGGCCAGGAAGTAATCACTAACAAAGGACTAGAGTAGCAGTTTACACTTCCTGGGCGATGCCTGTGGTTTCGACTACAACAGAAATGACCCTGTTAACCACGTTTTAGAGTGCACTGAGTGTGTATGTGTGTGTGTATGTGTGTGTGTGTGTGTGTGTATGTGTATGTGTGCGTGTGTATCCGTGTCTCTGTGTGTGTGTGTGTGTGTGTGTGTGTGGATGTGTCTGTGTGTGTGTGTGTGTGTGTGTGTGTGTGTGTGTGTGTGGATGTGTCTCTGTGTGCGTGTGTGTGTGTGTGTGTGTGTGTGTGTGTGGATGTGTCTCTGTGTGCGTGTGTGAGTGTGTGTGTGTGTGTGTGTGTGTGTGTGTGTGTGTGTGTGTGTGTGTGTGTGTGTCTGTGTGTCTGCGTGGATGTGTGTGTGGATGTGTCTGTGTGTCCGCGTGTGGATGTGTGTGTGTGTGTGTGTGTGGATGTGTCTCTGTGTGTGGATGTGTGTGTGTGTGTGTGTGTGTGTGTGTGTGTGTGTGTTTATATAAATAAAGGAACCATGGACTGCTTTAACCATCTTATAAGAGCGTGTGGGGGTGGGTGTGTGGGTGAGTACGAACACCAGCACCAGGTTAAAAAACGTCACCTAAGACACACACACAGAGACAGACTACACATCTAAACAAACAACTTTCATACAGCCGTGAGACTAAAGGCCTCGATACATTAGACACCGTATCCAGAAACATGTAGCATGTTTAGAATCGTCCCTCTATGTAGTATTGCAATGAGTGAAAGGAGGGGGTGGGGGGGGGGGGGCTGTCAAATGTAGAACACACTCTAGTACAGGAAGTATTTGCTCGCTCCAAAATTATTGTGATATCTGCTACTAAGTTGCTTCCCTGGCCCTCACTTCACCTAAAATGTGCATGGCGTGTGTGTGTGTGTGTGTGTGTGTGTGTGTGTGTGTGTGTGTGTGTGTGTGTGTGTGTGTGTGTGTGTGTGTGATTCAGTAATTTTACCGAAGCTTCTTCTGCTTAAGTTTCTCCTTGATCTCCATCACGACCTGCTCTTTGGGATCTCCATCCTTCAGAAAGGAGAGAATAAGGGAGATATTAGATTTAGAGTTCCTGAACAAGAAAATAAAGCAGACACACACATCCCTTATTGCAGTTCCCCCTCCAGCTCTGGTTTCTCTGTGACATTTATGGTAAGAGAGAGAGAGAGAGGCAACAGAGAGTTAAAGAGGCGACAAGAGGAAGTTCCTCTGCCTTACCTCGCATGCAGTACAGTTGTTTTTCTCATTTTTAAAAACAGCAGTAAGGGGTTTTGGTCTAAACCTAGCCAAGCTAACAACAGCAAAGATGGCATTGATAAAAGCTTGCTTGCATGCTAATCTGGTGTCTTTTGGCAATATATTTGGCGATGCCATGCTGTGAAAGCTTTTCTTGCATACATACTGCTTTTCTTGCGTGCATTGTGCTTCACCTGGGTGGCTAGCAAGAGCAAGTGTGTTTATCTATCCCTCACATGACCACATACCATCAACATTTGAACATGATACCAAAATGAGTTGCCTATAAAAACATAGTTCAAAAAGTGGCAAAATGTTGCTTTCAGTATTACTTTAAACTGCATACTTAATTCCTGTACATTTAATTACCAACAAGATAGCTTGTTTTGGCAAAACAAATGTATAACCCACTACAGTCATGTACATAAAGCTCACAAACAAATGATGAGACTGAGCATTCAACATCTTAGTTTGAATGGGTTTTTCAACAAACACTCACTTACCGGTTTGTTCCCAGGGTTGTTGTACAGATAAACCTCACCATAGGGAGTGATGACTGACACCTTCCTTTCCAGAGGAGCTGAATCACAAACACACACACACACACACACACACACACACACACACACACAGAGACAGACACACAGTGTGATCATCCACTGAGTATGATGTATTTACATAATCTGACGAAAAACATGAACACAAATCACATTTTCTAAACCTCCCCAGGAGAGGAGAGGAAGACAGAGCAGGAGAGTGGAGAGGAGAGGAGAGGAAAGGAAAGGAGAGAGGAGAGAAGAGGAGAAGAGAATTGAGCAGGAGAGAGGAGAGGAAGACAGAGCAGGAAAGAGTAGTGAAGAGGAGAGGAGAGGAGAGGAGAGCAGGAGAGAGGAGAAGAGAGCAGGAGAGAGGAGAGAAGAGGAGAGAACGAGAGGCAGAGAGACAGGAGAAGGGCAGAGAAAATGATAGGAAGAAGAGACAATAGAGAAACAATAGGGAAGGGACCAAACAACAAGACAAAGTAAGACGAGAGGAGAGCAGGCCACACATACACACACACACACACACACACACACAATGTTTCTTAGCAGACCCCGGTGCCCTTGCATGGGCGATCTGTTGTCAGGGAGACAAATGAGTATCACATGGCCACAGAAACAGCGAGGGCCTGCAGACACTCCATCATGTCGCTCCCAGACATACCCGGACGTAGATCTACAGCAGCTAGACAGGGTTCCCATAGGCAATACAAGGGAGCAAAGTCGCCCCACTTTATTATTGGGCTGTGGCTCTATGGCAGACCGCACACCGAACCATATTACAGTTGTGCTCAGTGGCCCAAGACTCATTTAGGAAGTGTGTTGTCATTTATCATTATCTAAGCTTGACCTTCACACCACACACCCCCCCTCTCTCTCTCTCACACACACACACACACACACACACACACACACACACACACACACGTGCGTGCATGCACACAGACACACAGACACATAGACACACAAACACACAAACACACAAACACACATTTCTGTAGGGCTCTTCTAGGTCCTTATATATCCCCTTCTTTATCACCCACTAATCTTTCGTCACATACAGACAGCGCACAGATGCACATACGCGCACACACACACACACACACACACACACACACACACACACACACACACTCACTCACTAGCTCCATCTTTTATTTGTCTCCCTGTCCATCTTCTTCTCTTCAGCCTCTTCTTACACCTCTCTCCCTCTCTCTCTTTTTTTCTCTCTCAGCTCAACTTCTTAACAGTTAGCTCTGTTATCAACATATGCACTTTCACACACACACACACACACGAGCATGCACACACAACACATCCCCTACACAGACTCAGCTTCAACAAAGTGAGATGAGGAGAGAGAGGAGATTGATGGAGGGAGTGAGGGAGGAAGATAGAGGGTGAGGGGGAGGTGAGCAGAAAGTGAAAAAAAGACAGACAGGGAGTGACACAGGCAGCCTAATACCCAGTGACTGTTTCCTGATGGAACACCAGTGCCAAGCCTACAGTCCCCGCGTTGGGGTGCATTGCATCGCCTCCACACAAAGAAAGGCTTTAAAACCCCAGTCGCCAAACTTTAACTACTTTTGGAGTTTGCAGTAGGCCTCAGTCCCTCTGGGGATGTGTGGTTTGGTGGTTGTGTGTGTGTGTGTGTGTGTGTGTGTGTGTGTGTGTGTGTGTGTGTGTGTGTGTGTGTGTAGGTGTGTGTGTGTGTGTGTGCTTGTTTGCTAGTACCTGAGTACAATCATGCAAGCGAATTTTACGCATATAAACTTAAGTGCATACAGTAAGAAATTGTGGGAATGTGTGTGTGTGTGTGTGTGTGTGTGTGTGTGTGTGTGTGTGTGTGTGTGTGTGCAAACTGTGGGAATGTGTGTGTGTGTGTGTGTGTGTGTGTGTGTGTGTGCAAAACGCGAGCCTTTCCTTTTCCTGTGAGAGTAAAACTTAACAGAGTCTTGTTTCCAATGATTCACTCAAACAACGGGCTCCTTTTTCCCATGATACAGAGAGATTCTGAAAGTCAACCATCTGTACTTTACATATGAAAGTGAGACAGACAGACAGACAGACAGACAGACAGACAGACAGACAGACAGACAGACAGAGCCAAACAGTGTGTGTGTGTGTGTGTGTGTGTGTATCTGGTGTACCTCTCTGCTGGCTGTTTTTCCCACTGGGAGTCTGACTATCGGTAGGCGATGGGTCCGTAGTTTTAACACTCCTAAGAGGGTAGGAAAACACATATTAGTCATACACACGCGCGCGCACGCACGCAAACAATGCACACACACATACAAGCAAAAGCACATGCACACGCACATACACACAATGCACACACACTTATTCAACAAACTGTTGTGGCTAACAGAAATTAACAGAAATTATTTCAAAAGTGTATGCAGTCATGGGGATGAGGGTGATGCATGACCCTATTTTTGAATGTTAGAGTGTGTGTGTGTGTGTGTGTGTGTGTGCGCGTGCATCAGTGTGAGTGTGCATGTGTGTGTGTGTGTGTGTATGTGTGTGTGTGGGCATGCAAATACATTCATGTGCATATATGTGCATACATACATGCATTACTGCATCAGTGAGAGTCAGTGTGTGTATGTTTGTAAAGCAAAACCCTGTCCTCTACATTACCAGTGATACTTGGGTATGAGGTCCTGCTCTGGTAGCTCAGGAACCGGTCTGTGCCGTAGCCTATAGGAGCGCGTCTTCCTGGGGCCCCCGGGGCCTGAGGGGGGCTGCGGTGAGGGGGCCGCCTCGTAGATGTCATTCTCCACCATGAGGAGGTCCTCCTGAACATTGTCCAATGGGGTTGGAGAGTCAGGGCGAGGGGCGGGGCTTGAAGAGGATAGGGGGAGGTCCATTAGGGATGGTGGAGAGGAGTCTGGTGAAGGAGGGGCGGGGACTGCGGAGGAGGGGGAGTTCTCCAAATCGGAGTGCAGCGAATGGGAGGAGAGCGAGTCACTGCTGTTGCTGCGGGTGGAGCCGGAGGTGGAGCCTGGGGAGATGGGCCGGGTTCGTTGCCACGGCAGCACCCGGGGTACCGTAAGAGAGGAGGAGCTGGAGGGGGCGCCGGGAGAGGCGGGGTCTTCATATACGTCATCATCAACGTGCGCCACCGACCTGGCCGGGAGCGACATGGTGCTGCCCGGTGCTAGCGCCGTTGCTGTTGAGGCCTGCGGGTGCCGACAGGAGGCGTCCTGCTTGTGGTTCTTTGAGAAGATGTGGCGTGGCTTGGGCACAGGCTTCCTTCTTGTCCAGGGACCCGAGGATGGGTCCTCAGCCCCAGCCCCAGCCCCAGCCCCAGCCACCTCCCCCTCCCTCTCCCCCAGAGGCTTGTCTAGCCCCAGGGTCTCCAGACTGCACAGCATGCGTCGGCGGTGACCCGTGGGAAAGTCGCCCACCTCCTGGAGTCTGGCGGCCGTCATGCCCCGCAGTTGCCCTAGGCTCCGGAGGCCCGCCTGGGCGAAGGGAGCCGCGTACTGAGGCAAGTGCAGGCTGCACAGCCAGTCCAGGATGTCCTCGGTGGGCACCAGGGAGCTCGGCGGCAGAGTGCCCATGCCTCTGGAACCCATGCCATCCGGATCCATGGCTCTCCCTCTCTCTCTCTCTGTCTCTCTCCCTCTCTGTCTCTCTCTCTGTCTCTCTCTCTCAGATGAGTGGAGGGACGTTGTGCCGAGCGCAGCTCTTAGCCAGCATGTAAGCAGGACAGACTGGTGGAGTTTGACTGGGAAAAGAAAAAGAAAAAACGGGTTTCACTTCCACACACATGGGAATTGGTGGATCACTGAGAATGCATGCAAAAAGGCTACTGTGGTATGGGGAGGGGCAGCAGTGGCAACAGAACTCAAAGCCCACGAACGCAACAAAACAGAGCAGCTCAGCACCGCGGAATGTTCAGTATGTAGAACGTCACAGCGGACGCGTTAAGGGCTGTAGTGGTTTGGAGGAAAGGGGACTTTTTTGTCTTTTTTCTGAGCCTGCTGGGTCATCAGGGGAAGATGTGCTTTTGTGTTAAGGAACGGGATTTGTAGTGGAAAGAAGAGCAAGACCAATCTAGTACAGTAGCAGAATGCTTTCACACAACTATACACAGATGAATTCCTTCATAATGGAGGATAAAGTTGTTTAAGGTGGTGGGCTCACATTCACCCCTTCCACAATTTGATCATCCCCCTCACCTCAGTTATTTTCATACGGTTCATCTCTAATGTCAAAGGAAAAGCTCATTTTTAGTTTTTTTAGTCAGTTCGTTTTTCTTCATTCATTCCTCTTTCAGGCCTCTGCAGGCAACCAATGCAGAGGCTGACGCAAGACACGTGACACTCAGCATTGCATGAAAAAAAAAAGAACCCACAGCAGAAACCACAAGCCCTAAATGTCACAACTATAAATAACTGCCCTCATCTAGTCTGCAGCGCTGCAGTTAACCAAACAAGCTATTTCCAATGTACATTAATGATTTATTTTTTACTTATATGTACCGTATATAATACATTATAATGTAACTTTTCTGTAGAATGCTGTGTGCACAGTGTGAACCAGAAAAAAAAACAGTGGCAGCTTGGTGTGATCCTGACTGTTGCATTGGTGGACAGGCTGTGCAAGTGAGCCTGAGGGTGGAAGAGCCTAAAAATACAATCTCTCCATCCGAGGTGCACCGTACACTACACACACACACACACACACACACACACACACACACACAACACACACACACACACACACACACACACACACACACACACACACACACACACACCTTGACTTATATATATATAATACATTATAATATAACTTTGTGCAGTAGGCTGTGTGCAGTGTGAACCAGAAAAAAAATCCTGACTGGCCCTGTCACCCACAAGTTCACACCTTTAGCCGAGCCCTACTATCACACTAACACGCAGGCAAGATCACAGTCACTGGTCTTTACACACTTTACAGTACACACACACACACACACACACACACATATATATATATATATACACACACACACAGCGTTTGCACACACCTAAGTGTCACTATTAGAATGGGACTGAAAATTGCAGTTGTCATCTGCATATCCAGCACGACCCAGGCCAACAATAGATTCTTCAAGAAGATCATATCTGACACTCTCCGCAAGGTTCTGTTTCAGTTCCTGCTACTGACAATATCCATCAGTGGCAGCTGTAGAACTGATTAGATCAAAAGTAAACCATACTGGAGACCAAAAAATGGTTCAAACTAAAGGGAGTAGTTACAGTGGTGGACGTCTACAGACAGAGAGAGACAGACAGATGGAGAAGATCGACAGATAGAAAGAGAGAGAGAGAGAGATGGGTGGATAGACTGTTTCTATTCTTATAATCACAATGCCCAGGGTGGGAGGGGGAAAATGGTTTTGGAGTATTGGGGATGTTGAGTATTTTGTTTCATTTTTGTTGTTTATTTTGTTTTGTTTTGTTTTGTTTTGTTTTGTTTTGTTTTCTTTTGTTTTCCTGTCAAGTCATTGGGAGGGGAAACAGGTCTGCTAGTCAGGGCTGGTGAAACTAGCTGCTTGTTTCTCCATTATTCATCTCACCAATCTCACATTCGCCATTTTCCCCATCACTTGTTCCGTTAGTCCCTGTTGCCAGCAAGACAGGGGTCTGCAAATAAGATTTGGTGCTGCGCATATACACACACTCACACTCACACTCACATGCACACACACACACACACCAGATTTGTATCCTGTGAACAAGGCTGATTTCTGTTGTACCAATCTCGCCATGTCACTTCTGATCTGGTCCAGGGTGGTTGCATTGGTGGACAGGCTGTGCAAATGAGCCTGAGGGTGGAAGAGCCTAAAAATACAATCTCTCCATCCGAGGTGCACGCACACGCACACGCGCACACGCACACACACACACACACACACACACACACACACACACACACACACACCACACACACACACACACACACACACACAATCTCAGCCCCAGTCTCAAGCAATGATGTTTCCTTCTGAATGACCAGGGGTTAAAAGAAAACAAGAGAAAAAAACAGAGAGAGGATAGGGTACTGGAGGCAAAGAGGCAGCCCAGGGATAGAGAGAGAGAGAGAGAGAGAGAAAGTCGATATTCAGGCCACTCTATAGGGCTTGAAATTAGCTCTTGCTGGCTGAGCCACTTAACAGTCATTAGCTGGATGCTAGGGAAGTGAGGCAGCCAGGCATCCTGTCCACATGGGATCATTTCCACTCAGGTACTGTGCTCACAGCCAGGCTGCCTGACCCTCTATTCCTGCCAAACTGTGCTGCAACTGTGGCAAAAGAGCCAAAATGCCAGCCCCTTCTACGTAGACTTCAAAGTGAAAAAAAAGTGTGCACTTAAGAGTACATTACAATATGATGAGAACTCAAGCATTTAATTACTTAAGTTGACATATGAGGTGAGAATTATATTACAGGAAGCCCAGGAAGTACTCCAGCGATAAACATTCACATACAGCACAGTTCCTCTGAGTCAGAGTGTCCTTTTTTAGGGCAAAGGTGGCTAACAATGACAGAAGAGGTTGTGAGGATCAGATCTGCCACTTTCTGTTTCCAAATGTGTGATGTGTGGTGTATTTGCAAACCACACAGAACAAATATACTGCTATGGCAAATGATGATTGTGGTTGGTTGTCTTAATTATATGCTTATTTGTCCTGACAAATTCACTTTTAAGCACATTAATTATATGGCGATCAAAAAAAGCATATCCATTTATTCAACTCAGGGGCACATGCAGTATAGATTTTAGATTTGCAATAGAAAGATAGACTCCAACTGTGAACTAATTTCCTAATTCATGTTTTCACACATCAGACTGCATTGGGGTCTGGGTTCTAAGGGATTTTACATAGAGGTTGTGCTCTAGTATTGTTTATATCTGTGAACTTCTGTGTCCCCAAAAAGAAGATGTGGTGTTTTTAGTAGACTGATATCAACACATAAAAGTTCTCTGTTCCTCTCTGTCAACTTAACTGGAAGTAATGGGATTCTGTTTGTGAAGCGATACTAGTGAGGGCATCCTACTGGAAGTTCTGTGTTTGCAATACAAACATGTAAAGGCCTAGCATGCAGATGCCCTAACGGGAATGCGAAACCATTTGGTTAAGTTCTATAGGGTTGCTTCCTTAGTCTAATCTTTTTGCCTTTGGGCAAACCATATTCTTCAGTGTGAATGGTCCACTCTACCTCCAGTGATGGAGAGTTGTTTTATTATCATCCTGGCTTTGGCCATGTTAACCGTGTGAGTAGACAATCCAGCTAAAAAGCGACTTTTAATTGCAGTTGATTTCCTGACACCAGGAAAATGTGGCCCAGTAGGTATGGCCAACCAGAGAGACTTCCCCATCTCCCTGCATATTTTCATACAGGGGTTAGGACTCATTCCCATAACGATTCCACCTTACTAATAAACTGGGAAATCCTCTTCCAAAATCTCATTTCGTACTATCTTGAATAAGACAAAACCAGAGAGGTCAGACACACATAAAGGCCTACACATATACTGTTTACGGGGTCACTACATCGCCATAACAACACAGTGTTGTAATCCAATCTCCTTTCAAACTTGCAGTAAACACTAATTTACAATCTCCTCACGTCATAACCAGCGTTGCAAAGAAGGGGATTCACACCATGCTTTCGAGAAGCGGCAACTAAGACCACAAGTTCACACTTGTTTACGTAGTGGCCCACTGAGGTACAATATGTAGAAGTGAAACGTCAAAGAAACGTCAAAGAAACAACTCTGCTGTTTGCCTGGTATGATGCACTAGTTTGTGTGTGTGTGTGTGTGTGTGAGTGTGTGTGCGCGTGTGTGAACAAGATTGTAAGCATGTGCCTACATGCCACGGGCAGACACACACTTTGCAGATGGAATATTTACAAGTTTGCAATGCAGCTTTTCAGTCTGAGGGTAGTTCATGACAGACTTGCAACTAACCTTGAAAATGCTGTGTATTTCATTCTGTCCGAAAGATGACGATACACAAACACATATGTCGATAGTTATGAATCATTTGAATACATATTAGTTTCTAGAACATTGTCATATTTTCTCACAGAGCAAGGTCAAAATGAATTTGGGCTTTGCCTCACAAAAAGATAGGGTTGATGTTTTGTGCAAATCTGAAACCAGCTATATTAAATAGCAATAGAGATAAGGAATATAACTGGGCAACGGCAGAAAGATACATATTCCTCCTCACTCAAGTAAAGTAAAACAAAGTGATTTTTTTGAACAATCAGGCAGGACACTTATTTACATCTCCCTGTTGCATATGTTTTTCTGAGTTTTTTTTTTTTTTTTAGTTGATTGTGATTCTGTCAGTCACCTTGGGGCATTGGTGACTGAAGAGCACACATAAATACACACAAAATCGAGTCGATTTCTGATTGCTGCTGACTATCTTTGGATACTGACAAGGGTGACTTTAAGAGGAACCTGTGCCTAGGACGTGTCACCTAATGAGGAGCTGCAAGGAGTAGTACGTGTGGAGTTGCATCAGGGACCCAAACTCATCTGAGTGTGAAGTGACTATGCCCTGCAGGGACTAGTCACCTCTCAAAAGAGTATGCATGAGGGCACCCACACACACACACACAACGGCACACCAACACACACACACACACACATAAAGACGTCGAAACATGCACTGGACCAAAAAATGTTCATCTTAATTGCAAAATAGAATGGTGTGTGTGCGTGATTGTCTCAGGTAGGACAAGCCCTTCCTTGTAAGTGAGTCACACATGCCTGGCATTACTCAGCAGTAGCCTTCCCTGAGCAAAGTCCAACATCATGCCAATGCCACTGTTTACGTCTAACAAACGTTATTTTGCAAGGGCCCCCACAAACTGATTTTGTAAGATAATTCCACTGAGGTAAACGTAAGGAAGCTGGCATTGCAACAGTAAAGAGGAAGGTTCTATAGTGTACCCTTTACAATGTGTAAGTCATTTGTGTAACATCAAATCAGCCTATGTTACTCTTAAAACAATATGTTATTCAGACACACTTGAAAAACATCAGTCATCAGTCTGCTTACAGGGTCACTGCAATGCCCTAACAACCTAGTGTTGCAATCCAATCTATTTCGTCAAGATCTCTTTTGTGGCATAAGTCTGGTATTAACATTTCTATGCTACAGACAGCCACACAGAGAACATGACACACACGTGGTTCACTGCACTTCTTGGCTCTACCTGCAAGTACAACAAGTGTGTGCTTATTTTGTTGTTGCTTTATTGTTTGTTTGTTTGTTTTTTTGGTTTTTAGGTGATGCAAGTACATGATTTGCACGTGAATGTCAGTTTGCGTACCACGGCTTGAAACACACACCTCAACGCAACTTTCGTCTGTCACCAGGCAAATCGTGCTGCTGATAGTGTGTAGCTAGAGATTACATTTGTGTCTACTTTTGTTTCATACAAAGACGGGATATGGCAAGATGCAAATAATAATAAATAAATAAAAAGAGTTGACACTCGCAACTATTTTAAATTAAAAACTTTCGTTTCATCTATAACGGAACAACCTGTCAAACGCTAAACTAACAGACAACTTTTTCTGACTGACAAACTGAAGCTTGAGTTTCCTTGACTGACTGTCAGTCCGGCACTGCTGCCTCAACCTTGACTCAAAACTCAACCAAAACTACACAGAGTAGGCACAACACCACAGTTGGTATAACATCTCTAGACTTCATCCCAGAGCGCAGGAGACGGCCAACGGGTTAGAGTCAAACGTAAATCTTACCTCAAAATCTGTACACGGAGCTCCGCTTGTCATTTCATTTCCGATGGTGTTCTTCGGCTGCTCTGGTTAAACTTTATTTTTTTCACACTCCCACTGGACGTATGCTACTCACGGTTTAATGTTAAGAGCGCCTGTTTCGCTTTTCCTGTTCAGGCCGTAAAATTACGACAAGCCCTTTCGGCTTAAAAAAGATATATTTATGGACCTGACCAGTTCAATTTGCAACTTTCAAATAAAAGGTATTCATTCTCAAAAATCAATTTCATATAGGTTTAGTGTAGGGCCTAATTATTTTGAACATGTAACCATTCAGGCAATTGCTGACTCACCACACTAATTTACAGGCTGGCTAGGCTATGACTTGGCGTGTCTTAATATGAGGAATTTAGGACATCGTGTGATTTCTTGTTAGTAAATCTGTATTACACCTGTTCATTTGCCTTCAAAATGACATTTGCAAATGTTAAAAAAAAAAATGTCTATGGCCATAGTAGGTAGAACGACAAATGAAACGGCTTACCACATTAAAACGTCCACGCCCATCCCAACCACACACGCCACATGAATCAGGCTTTAATCTCTACGGAAACATTGTCCTTCATTTTAATTACAAATTGCTTTAGATATGTCCTATTTGTGAATAAAGTAGCTCATTATGTGGGCTCAGGCTGGTGCTATCACATCGGTTTTTAAAATGCGCTGTGCAGTCAGAGCCGACAAGTTAATTTGTTAACTTTGAAAAGGGCGTTGTTTACTTAACTTAATGCTCATATTAAAGTTGCGCATCGGAACGGAAACTAACAACGGACGAAAGGGTGGTTGTCAGAACCAGA
>NW_024879674.1:0-45000 GCF_900700415.2 Clupea harengus | reverse complement strand
TACCCACACACAGAGACAGCGGATCTATGAGCAAACACAGGGTGCCTATGTGTGATTCCTCTGGGAAGACAGGACTTAGTACAGCCGCAGACAGAGGGGATGAAGGACTGATGGAGAAAGAAGGTGTGAGGGAGAAAAAGACAAAAAGGAGAGATGGACAGTTGGAGGAAGAAAATCAAAGAATGAGGCACGGTTGGGTCATGAAAGGGTAAGTATAAAAGTTTCACCACTTCCTAAACACTTATTTAAATAGACCATAAAGCATCCGTTTTATTTATTCTTTCTGATACTAACGAACATCCAGGAAACATATGGGTACAAGTGAGAGCATGTTCTCTGAAAAAACCTTACAAGATGCCAAAGATAACAGCCCCTTCTCTTTAGTAATACAGCCTCTCCTCCCAAGACTAACAGGAAAGCCTGAGATGCACACATCAGACAGGCCCACCCTCTGCTATGTCACAGCCCCCCTGGGGATGGCAGAGGTCATGACCTGTGACCTTGTGAACGGCCTCGGTTCACTCATGGTGTCAGATCTGGAGGAGCTGGTCAGCAGTGTCCTCAGGCTACGGCTGCCAGACAACACCAAGTGCTCCTTCCCCATCACCGTGGTCATCCCATTCCGATCCCGCTACCGCGGCAACTACCGTGACATCATAGTGAAGGTTGTCGATCAAGCATCAAGGGTCAGCTACGTTAACCCTGTGTCCATGGAAGGCAACTACGGAGGACAGAAAGTAAGTAAAAAAAAGAAGCTTTGCCAGTTCAAACCATGGCAACAGAATCCCTGTACATGTACACATCCCTGTACACAGATATGGGTTTGTTTTATGTGTTCACTGTTTTTGACACCACTGTGTGCATGTGTGTGTGTGTGTGTGTGTGTGTGTGTGTGTGTGTGTGTGTGTGTGTTGTGTGTGGTGTGTGTGTGTGTGTGTGTGTGTGTGTGTGTATGTGTCTGTGTGTGTGTGTGTGAGTGCTGCTCTCAGGGCTCATATGCAGAGGTGCGTGTGTACACTCTGGGTGTGTTTGCAGTGGTGTCCTGCTTAAGGAAGGAGAGCTACACCATCCCAAGAAAGGGCTCTCCCTCAAACTGAGCATAGACTCCAGAATCTGCCTGGACTACCTCCCAGGATCCTTCACCTCTCCAGTGATCGCCCAGGCTGTGGTACAGTACTGCTTACACTGAAACCTAACGAAGGCTACGGAATACTACTGAACAAGCATGTAAAATTAAATGCTAAAAAGTACCTTAAGCTATAGAATCCATGTTATATCCCACTAAGGTGACAACATCATAATGTCCTTATATCCTTTATTACTTTGAGTTGTTTGTATTCAATTCAATTCAATTATATTTTATTTATGTAGCGCCAAAACAATAAAATTGTCTCAAGATGCTTCATATGGATTATATGGATCATATACAAAAAATACTTTTTTGCAATAGCAAATCATGGATGGATGCCAAAATTGCATGCCTCCATACCAAAGTTGTACCAATTGTTAATCTGATCAGGTCCAGCCGGTGGAGTCCAGCCTGCTGTCTGCTCTGAAGTCCAACAGGGACGTGTACCACGCCGTCCTGACCACCAGCCCTCTCCTCTACCTCACTCACCCCAGCAGCCAGCCCCCCGCAGGACCCTGGCCCTCACCCTACCCTGCCCCCCCAACCCCGACCGGAGGAGGCCGGGGGAGGAGGGCGACCCCAGTCACCCCCGCCCGACCAGTGCTGCCCCCATTCAGGTCACCCCACTCCAGTATAGAATACGGTGAGAGTAGAGGCTTCAGTCTCTGCCTGTCTATGTCTGTTAAATGAAAATTCACTCAAGTTACCTCAGACTCCTGAGTTGTGTATAAGTATAATTCTATTCAATATGCATATCGGGCTCAGTCATGTCCCGACAGACAAAGGAGGGGCACAGGCTCACTCTCATTTTGGAGGATAAGAGAGATACTCTCAGACTGCAGCAAAGAGAGGCAAAGAGAGAAAAGCAAAGTTAAACACATCACACAAGGTTTTTTTATAGATTGAAGTTTGCGTTTCTCCAACACCAAAAAAATATGTCAGCAGAGATAACCACGTGGTGGGTCTCTCGCGTCCGAGGTCATCTTGCTATGCTTTTTGCAACTGTATGCATCAGCAAGGCAGAAAAGGACTACTAGTTCTTCTCATCTGCCCTTGCTTACTCACACACACAAAAGGTACACTTTTAAGCACATACACAGAGAAAGAGGCGTCAGCACTTGAAAATCAAAGTTACACAGAAATACAGAAAATGTTTCAGTACACAAAGACATATGATTAATACAAAGGCATTAATTAATACACACACATCATTGATTCAAGTCAGAGTTTAATATTTCTCTATCAATGTCTTTGTTGAGTGACAGCGCAGTGCTGCACCGGACTCAAACTTGCAACCTTAGACATTTGTGAAGGTGTCGGAGAGTGAGATTTACTCACTGCACATCTCTATGCCCACTGGAACATTACGTCCTCATCACTGTGCAAACCAGTCACAGCCAAGTGGCATACTGTGTATTAAATAATAACTTCTATTGTCATTTAACCTGCTCTGAACATCTTACGAGTTTATGATCTACTTTTATATTGTGTTTGCTCAGTGCCTGTGTTATGTGTTGTGTTGGTATGTATGTGTGTATGTGTGTATGTATGTATGTACTGTATGTATGTATGCATGTGTGTATGTATGTTATGTGTATGCATATGTGTGTGATGTGGAATATGTGTTTGCGCTCTTAGGGCCGTGAGTGCTTCCGTAAAACCTTCCAGAGAGCTGGCTAAGGAGCAGCTGGTTCTGTTGGGCTGGAAGGAGGAGCAGTGGAACGTTCTAGACAATGTGTCTGTCAGGAACCTGCAGAATGGCCTGGTGTCCTTTGAACTGACGGAGCACTTTGAGAGGTGCATCTCACAGCAAGACCTCCAAATGGCTATTAGTAGTGTAGAACACATGCAAAGACACTCACAGAAAGGTAGATAGATCAGTCAGATAGATTGATTGATAGATAGCTAGATAGGTATTGATATTTATATCAATTATAAAGGTCCCTTCTTAAAAGAAACAATGGGTTTGTCCCTCTTTCTCCCTCTCCTTGCAGGCTAATGGTGTTCCGTCTGCAGTCCACAGTAAGACCCTCCTATCTGGCTGCCATGGTGGAGGAGATCGAGGATTCTGTGCGCCGTGTCATGGTAACCATTGTCCTCCGGCGTCAGAGGCAGGACCCTCACAGCGTGGTGGTGGCAGCCCTGCCCAGCAGAGACCTGAGCTGGGAACTGGCCAAACTCCAGGGACAGGCCTACTGCGGCCCACCCGAACCCTCTGGGGAGATCGCCATGAGCGAGGGAGACCAGCTGCGGCTGAGCTTCAGTGGGAACATCACAGGTACGCGTGCAGATGTCGTCAGGTCAGGTAGACATACCGAACTGTGTCTCACACGTGGCACAATGAAATGATGGTGTTTCATAGTCTGTTCAAACCAGTTCAGGATTCGGTAATATCTCTGAGGAAGGTTGCAGATCTTTATGCAGCATCCCAGTCCAACTTTACACTGCTGCCTCTTGGTCCAAGAGCTGAATGACCCTTAATGGGGTGAGATCTACTGACTTGGCCTTTCCTTTTCTACCGAAAAGTTGTCTGCTGACAGTTTTTTTTTTTTCCCCACACCACATGCATTCGGACAAATCGTAAATAGCATAGCACAAGATTTGATTCTTCTCTGAGTGCATTGTACAGCGATGCTGACACTTGTATTTGCATTCCAGTGAAGTTGCTTAACAACGGACCTGTAGGGGCATGAACTTGTACCCACAGACAGACAGACAGACAGACAGACAGACAGACAGACACAGTATGCTCTGAAGACAAGAGTAAACATGGCACACATCCAAAAGTCTTTTTTCTTATTCTCAAATAGTTTAGTTGTTGTTGTAATCAGAGTTTTCTGCATATATTCAGCTCACTTAAATAATGACTTGAGAGTACTGACATGCATATTAAATAACATAAAAAGTGAGTGTGTGTTTTTCTGCACGAACTTGAGAGTGTAAGTGTTCTTGTATGCGTTTGTTGGCTATAGCTGACCGAGAAACAGTGTCTCCAAAGACTATCACCTTCCACCACCAACGGAAGAGCCGTGAGTATCTCACACTGGCAGTGGTGGACCCGTTCGGGAACTACAGCTCTCCACACTACAAAGGCCTGGCCGTCTTTCACAGGGTTCCAAGAACCCAGCTGGTCTGGATGGGAAACACTGCTGTTCTTTCTCCACAGCACCCTCTAAAGGAGCCTGTGTGTAAACTCTCTCTCACTCTACCCAAGGTATACAGTCTGAGCAACTTACAATTTTAAACACAGTGAAGATGGAGAAGTTGAAGTGTAAAGTTTTGAAAGATTTTTTCCTTCTTTTTTTTCTCTTTCTCTCGTTCTTTCTTTCTTTGTTTATCAGAAACTAAGAATAACCAGTCGGCTAGCGAGTGCAAAAGTGATGCCACATTCCGGTAAGATTCTAAGTAAATGTAATATTCATCAAAATCAATGAAGAATGAGAACTGACATACCAGTTTCGCTTTCTCTCTCAAATTCAATTTCAAATATCAAATTCAAACAAGCTTCAATGATATAGACACACAGATTCAATTACAAAAAAGCATAACAATATTAAACATTAAAGAATGGACAAAAAAGGCCACTATAACTTTAACTGACACTGAAATGTCTCTGAATGGTAATCTCTGTGTGTGTGTGTGTCTGTCTGTGTGTGTGTGTGTGTGTGTGTGTGTGTGTGTGTGTGTGTGTGTGTGTGTGTGTGTGTGTGTGTGTGTGTGTGTGTGTGTGTGTGTGTGTGTGTTTGTGCGTTGGTGTGTGTGTGTGTGTGTGTGTGTGTGTGCATGTGTGTGTGTATGTGTGTGTGTGTGTGACTCAGACTCTCTCTCTGATGAGCTCCTTGCGTGGCTGTGCGAGGAGCTGTGTGAGGAGGAGGCGGCGCTGCTGCTGCTGGCGCTGCGGGTGAAGCGGAGCGCGGTGCAGCTGGCCCGTCTCAGGGCGCCCGCCGACAGCCTGCCCCGCCAGGCCTTCCACGTGCTGGGCCTGTGGCGGAGGAGCCTCCCCTCCCATGCCCCCAAGGCGCCTCTGCTGGCCCGATGCCTGGCGCGCGCCGGCCGGCCCGACTTGGCCAAAGAGCTGCTGCTCAGGGAGGGGGGAGGAGGTGAGGGGTAGAGAGGAGGGGGAGGGGGAGGGGGCGGGGGAATAAGGGAGAAAGTGAGGCCATTTTTTTTTTAGTTCAGTTGGGGTCAGTTCAGTTCATCTTAGTTTAGCTGAACCGAGCTGACAGTTTTCTGCTGAACTCAGGTCAATTCAGTACAGCAAAGCAGAAACACAGCATGTTCATTTATACAGCAAAACTCATACACATTGGTGATTCAAAGTGCTTCACCAACGAGCAGATGAAAGAACAGAAATCAAATACAGGGGTGTGTTCCCCATGATAAGTGTTACATTAACGATGATATGTTTTTTGGGGAACGCAACTCAGGTCAGCTTGGTTTAAGTGCAGGGGTGTATTTTCAGAATTAGGATAAAGAAAACAGACAGAACAGATGAGCCCTGGGCTCTGTACTGCGCTCTTGAGACAATTGTATTGTTTTGGCGCCATATAAATCAAGTTGAATTGAATATGCAGTGGGAGTTGAGGTCATTTTTCTCAGTTGATTTACTTTCTGCTGCCAGTTTACGTTCTACCACAAGTATGACTCTGGCTTCACCTACCCTAAAATGAAAAAAGAATGCGACGGAGGAGGGGGAGAGGAGTAGTGAGGAGGATAGCGGCAGGCGAGGTGAAGATAATTGCACGTTTTCAGGAAACACACCAGACAGTCAGTCGCATTTCCAGAAAACAAATGCAACAAAGGGAAAGCGAGTGGACTGTAAGGACGGCCTGACTTTAGTTCATTCATATTAGCTGAGCTGAATAGACACAAGGCTAAGTGAGGTCATTTTCTCTGGCCAAGATAAAGACCAAGCAGAAAACTGCACTCAAGTCCTTCTGGACCCATCCCAGCTTAGATATTTAATTGTTTTTTTTTTTTTTTTTGCTCCTTCGTGTTTGGCCTGATTAAGGCACTAGGTGGCACTGCTGCACTACTTCTACAGGTTTTGTATTATCAGGTTCATGTGCTGCTGGTGTTGACATTCTGACATTTTTTTTTTTAATAATGCATTGGAAGTGATCAACGTGAAAGTGACATGCCACTCATGATCTTGTTTGTTTTAAACATAGGGTGTAAAGGAGAAAAGTAAACATGAATCATTCGTGATGGCATTTTAGAAAGAACAAGGAAACATTACAAATATACGAGATTTACTTTTTACAAAATGTTTTTCTTATAACAAAAATCTATTTTTTAACTCTTTGAATTCTGAACTGTGGAGATGTTTTTTTTTCTTCTCAAAAGCGTATGCTGAGAGGTTGTAAATCGTCTCTTTATATTGCTGTCAATACAAGTAGATCATCCAGATCTGTATCTGTTTTTTATGTAGTGTACTTTCTGCTAATAAAGAAGCTTGTCAGTTGTAAGTTTTATTTTTTTTTAACATTCCTCTGATGTTCATGTTGTCTGATATTGCTTGTAAAGATTAAAATGGAAGGTGCTCATTAGTTGAAAATAACAATATCGTAGTACATGATGAAACATTCCCAAACGTCCCTTTTATGAATTATGTAGTTTGGAGCAAGATATTTAATAAAATATTTTGCTTCTCCTATTTCTCAATTTGTGTCTACTGCTGTTACTAAAATGATGTATTCTGTTCTGCTATGACCACAGCTCTTTGTATTTACCACTTTACTAACTTAAATAAAAATTAAATTTACAGACTAACTGTCTGAGAAACTGTCTGTCTTAATTTTTACCAACACCAATACCTACCACTGTCATATGCCATATGCCAGAATGGATGGCCTAGCCAATGATTCCTGTTCTGAAGAGGTCATCAGGTGACGAAAAAACATCAAGAAACACTGACCCCATACCAAGAATCGATGTATTCAGAGAAAGCTGGGCTGAAAGAAATAGATGACCAAACTAGGTACTGTTTTCTTTGTGCAGTAAAAACTCCTTGGGTCCATATCACTGAAGATTTACTTTTAGTGCACTGTCCACGCATATGCTTTCACCTCACAATATGGTGTTGTAAACGGTAGGAGCGGGAGCTAGTGCCAAATCTGCCAGGTAATTTATGCCCAGTTTACCTCTTCAAGCCACGGCATTTGCTTAGGAGCTTGTTCTCCTGTTATCTCTTCTTCGAGAATGAGGTCCATTATTTGTAGTTACATCAGACCTGAGTTCTATAGAATTACATACTGTGATTAAGTAATTTATTGTGCACACAAACATGTAGGAAGAGAGTGGGGTAAAGTGAGAAAAGATTGAGCTTGCATTCTCCTTTTTCATCTTGCCATGGAAGAGAGAACCATGAAGATGAAGTAGAAAGCATATTATTTCACAATTTTCTTTGTCTGTTAAATTTAGTTGACATATCGTGTATAATCAGTTTCACATCAGTTAAAAAAAAGTTGTATCAGATATGTCTATTTGACTTTCAGTTGAAAGTCTTGCGAACTATGTTCCCTTGGCTGTGAGTGACTCATCTTACTCTCCTTCCTATTGGGAGTACAAACATGTATGTTTTCCTGTCATATTAGAAGAACACACACACAACAGAGCTGGGGACTGAATAACTATGTGTAACCCCCTTGAATTCGTCTGCATTGTGTAGTTTTCAAAAGAAGGCAGGAGACGTATGTCCAGTTCGTCAGTTTATTAACCGTGACTCTAATCCTCCGAACTCTGAGGAGAGCCACTCCGTTCAACATGCATATCCCCTAGAGGTCACTATTTCCCCAACAGCATGACATATGCACATGCTCAGTATGATAAAATAGCACAAAAAGGATGCAAGTGGAAGAAACCAAATCTTCACTGTTACATATGGAAAAACACCAAATCCAGAGGTTGCTTTTTAATGATGCGTTTATTGATTAGTTATGTGACAGTGAAAGTCTGTAAACTCCACACGAGATGCTTTACTACTTGGCACACACAAACGAGAAACGACTGTGGCAGGGAGAATCATTCCAAACGCCACCAGCTGGAGGAGAAGACAATAGTTCAGTCAAACACAGATCCCAAACTGTAAACCACATCAACACGTTAGATTACAGAAAAAAAAAGTAAAGTCTTTGACAAGTGGTAGCCATTTTGCCAGAGTAGGTTTAGTCATTCCTAATGTATAGCGAAGAGCATAGAATGGCTACGTTGTACAAACCACAATGTATACAGGCCTAGATAGAATATAGTCTGTTTGTCCATTTTTGGGACTCCATCTCCAATCATCTCTCAAAAGCATTAACCTTTCAGTGTTCTGAGCTGATAATGGTGACAAGTGCGTTGAAGTACCATTGTAGTTGGTGTTGATGCAGTGTTCATTTCCACCATGGTTATTGGGCTCCCATGCATGCCAATTGGAATAGTCAAATGCACTTCCATCAGTCCAGTACCATACAAAACCCTGCATACAGAACAAAAGCACGTTAATCTTTACCTCAAAAACCCACATTAACTACGTGTTTACCCTTTCAATCAGAGATTTTTAAAAGACACTGTAAAAGTCGGTAGACAACAATCCACCATCTACTGTACATGACATCAGACAGACTGCAATAAGTTACCTCAGAGGATCCCCCGCCCCCAATCCAAGCCCAGTCACGGTTCCCTGACAACTCCCCCACAAGACGTGCTTCCTTAATGTTGTGGATGGATGCAAGATTCCCTCCGTTTTTCACACAGTACCCCTGAAGGTAAACAGAGAATTAAGATCATGATCAGAAAGGCAAAAGAAACATTTCATTAAATTGAACTGAAATTAAGAGCTGTGGCAGATTGTTAAATCAATCCACACAATGTTCATTCATGCTCATCAAGTTGGCACTTTAAATCAGTAATATTCCATTACTCACCTCTGCCTCAGACCAAGGTAGGCTGGTGGAGAAAAACCTAAAGCAACGATGTGCATGACGGGTCCATCCCTGTTCACATGGGGCCTCTTTCAGCAGAAAACAGAAAAGTAAGCCAGATCCAATGATAGTATATTCTCTCTAAAGTAGAGAAGATAAAGTATGCTGAACTGGTAGAGGAAGCGGGGCAACAAGGTTGGTAAGCACACGAGGATGGTCACTCAAAGGAGCTGTCTGAGGCTGCTGAAAGGGGCGAGCCAGTGGTTGTTGCTGAGACGCTAGTAGACTACTTGGGGTCGTGAATGAACCTGAACTAAAACAGAGATAATCTTGGTGTATCTGTTGTTGTCTCTGGAAGTGGCAGGTGTTCTAACCCATCATGAATATGGAGGGGGTGGGTCTGGGATGCCAGACATCACAGTTGAGCCTTCTGGAAGTGTCATCACAATAACTCCAACAGACCTTACGATACTATATGTAACAAAGTTTTGATCCAGGCAACAGGTGATTTTAGGCCAACCCACCTGAAGAATCAGACAGCTGCTCCTCAGTTTCACCATCAGTCGTGGCCTCTGGAGGATGGAGAGAGAGAGAGAGAGAGACACCATGGTCAGTGTGACACTTTTTTTTTCCCATGATAAAATACTTCTCAAAGCATGTTGACTGTTGCCTTATATTCATGCATTCTTAGCCAATTCACTTTCACAACATCCTCTACAACCAAAAAGAAGAAAACATCCATTAACTTCAACCAAACAGACATTTGTGACTACAGGTCTAGATTTGTTGGAGACCTGCCAGGCTACATTTTTAAACATTAACAAGTGACCATGCCAAACCACAACACTCAAAGTTCCTAGACCCTTGCTCTGCATCAGAATCCTTGTGAATTCATTTTTAAGAGCAAACAGTTTGAACCATCCAAGTGGTTCCTTGTATAATCATAACTCCCTTACCAGTAGTTCCAGTTTGGGCAGATTCAGTCTGGACTTCAGGAGTTGGGGTGGCAGCCATTTAAAAGGTCTGAAAATCAGAAATGTAGCTATGCCCTTACCAGTAGCTCCAGCAGATGTAGTTTGGTTTGGGGGATTTGGTGTTGGGGTGGAAACCACAGCATCTTCACTTGCGCCATCTTGGGATTCCACATGAGTGAGGGGGCCAGAGAGAAGCCAAGGGACAGACTTACACATTTTATACAGAAAACAAACTGGCAGAAAACCACACACACAAAAACTAAAAAGAAACACCCTACCAGTAACTTCAGTTTGTGCAGAAGTTGTCTGGTTGTGGGGATCGGGTGTTGTGGTGACAACAACCACATCATCACCTTGGCGGTCAACTGCAGAGGCCTTAAAGTTCACATCTCTCTTCTGAAAACAGAATGCTGTTCAAAAGAAAACAAAACGAGTGACTATTTCAGACAGGATTTCAAGACAAAATGCAACTAACAGAAACGAGGAGAAAACTTACCATTACAGACACACGCAATGAGGAAACACACAGCTACCTTTGCAAAAGAAGCCATGTTTACCAATCAATAAACAACAACGGAAGGGATAACTCCACGGAAACATTAACGCAGTCTTATAAAGGCACGACGCCCTCGTTCTCGTTTCAATTATAATTAGGGTCATGTGAGTTACAGGTGTGCATCGTTTAGTAAGGCAGCCTAATCCAGCGCAACCGTGTGAGTGTGCCGTAACAGCGAAGCATAGCCGAATGAGGGCATGGTTTCGCTTATTATCTTTCAAAGCACCTGTTTATCACCATCAATTTGGCTTCATTTTCAGTCAAAGAATGTTTGGCCTCTGTCGGCAATGACCGCTTAAGAGGTTTCTTATCCATTGCGTTGTTGCCTGAAATGTGTATTGGATAAGTCATTCCATGTCAAGTGTGACAATGGCTCCCACTCGACCGTCTCAGATTTGGCTGAAAAAAATCAAGGTTGTTCATACACTTCTTCATAGGTATAGTCCCAAATATTAGCTCTCTACTCCCAATAGTTTTGTCACAAAAAGATGTTTTAGCAACTATGTCATGTGCATTTTCAGACGCTTTTTTAGCAGCGTTTTCTGAAGAGCCATTTTCAAATTGCTATACCTAGAAAAGTATTTAAGCTAGCTCCTTCAAACTTTCTAGGCTTAAAATCTGATACCATAACTTGAAGAATATGGACTTCCAAGGGTGTGGCTTGGGTATATCGGAGTATTCAGGGTGCTTTAATTTGCGCGAAAATTCTACTCTACGCTCTGTTGCAGCATCTTTGAAGGCCAGTGGAAAGCTCAATGTTAAAGCTAGAGACTTGATATTATACACAGACCTTTCTATGTATGTGTAGTGAGGGCAGTAGAGGGGAAGATGGTTATACCCCAAATTAGTCCGACTACGCCACCCCAGGGAAAACTTACACCAGTAAGCCCCAGGGAATACTTCAAAGTAATTGTCAGTATGCTGTTTATTATACTAGTAATTTCAGTTTACACACCAAGGCAAAAACAGGTTCGAAATGCACGAAGCGACAGACGGGATTCCAGTTCAAGAATGTTTATTAATAACTGAGGGAAGGGAGAGTGGGAGTGAAGAGGTGGATCATGAAATAACCTGCAACGAGACTGACAAGTTAGCAAGATACAAAAATATATTTATTGAATATCATTTATGTCAGTAAGGCTAAAACAGGGAAACTAGTAGACTAGAGTCTAGGCAGTGCTAAGTAGGACTTACCTGAGGGAGGCAGACTAGCAGACGGCGTGCTCTTGGATCCACACCGCTCACACGTGCACACACACTCAAAGAAGTGGTTATAAGGTGAACTATGACACGGCAAGCAACCCACAGCACACTGCACACACAGCACAATCACGGCACACCCACAGCACACTAACCAGCTTGATACACCCGCATGCAGTGACAGGGGCCCACCACCAGGTGCCTAGCCTCCCTCTGGAAGCCTAGCAACTGCTTAACAAATAAAATGAAAACAATTATTGCACCAGGGGATATCAACAGTCCATCCTAAGCATGAAACACTCAGACAGTAATAGCAATCATGTATCGAGGCTAACTACAGACCAGAACAAACAACAAGCATGCACCAGGACAGCTACAGCGCACCAGCCTTATGCCCAGTCACATGCAGACAGAAAACACACTAGACAGAAGCATTACTCCATTGGAGTGGACAAGATGGTACAATGCTCAGACAAAAAGAACATAACAAAGAAAACGAAAACCCAGCTCAGATATATGTCAGACCAGCATGCACAACAACAGTTTGGCAGAGTCACGAGCATGCTGAATCACACACGCATTGTCAGGCTTAAACAAAACAGCAGCACCTTTGTGATCAGGCAGTTATCAGACGGTTATCACAGGAACGACGAGGTCAGCGGCGAAGTACGGTTCCTCACTAATAAACAGATGCGCTAATTAGAGCCAGTGTGAAAAGAGGCTACTCCTCCAGCGTTAATGAAAATAGGAAAGGCATACCTGAACATGCAGGGACAAGGACATACCGAAGGCGAGCGTCAGAGGGAAGGCTAGGAATACAGGGCTACAAAACAAACACGAAAAGGTAAGCCCAAAAGTAATGGGTAAAAGTTGTACCACTCGCCAGCAAACAAACACCTACCCGGCAAATCAGGAAAGCACCTCAACAGGAGAAGGGGTGTGGTTACAGACACCGTAATGCACGCACACAACGTCTGGTCCTTTTATCTCCATCTAAGTGGAGGTTATCAGTGACTAGGCTGACGATAGTTGGGCTGATTGAATGTGAATGTAAAAGCAGGGAGTGTAGGTGTAACAACACCACCCTACCACAATCTACCCAGGGGTCTTGCATCGTCGTCCCGACGATGGGCTAACTAAAGGGTACGGGGATCTTTAACACAGGACTTATGGCACAGACGTGGGAGAGTCGACAGCCCCTAATGCAACCCCCAGTGCAGGTCTTGGGAGGTGATGCAAGTTGGAATGCTGACCCGCTGTGGTCCGGGCAGTCCTTCGCACTTCTGTTGCATTGCTGTCTGGTGGGCTGATGGGTACATCTTCAACAGGTGGCAATTCCTGTCCCTCTTCAGGTTGGGGTTGTGAACCGGAAGGGCCAGATAGCAGGGATGGGCACGGAAGACGAGCGGCCACTGGTAATGGCATTGCAGCCGGGGCAACTGAAACTGTAGGTTCGGGCTGTGGAGGGGGGTCAGGTATATGGAGCATCAGGATACCTGGATCGTCATCGGGTCCCTCTTCTGATGGGGCCACAATTGGTAGGACGGGAGCTGGCTGGCAGGGAGGCTTGGCACCTACATGTGGCTTCAACATCGTGCGATGGACATGCTTCACCTTTTCCATGTCGTCCACTGGCGCAATTGTGTACACCACCCCTCCCAGCTTAGGGACCTTCACCACTTGGTGGAGCTGTGATTTCCACAGATCTTGAATCTTGTGTCGGCCCCGGACTCCATGATTGCGGACGTACACCAACTGCCCCTCCTGCAATGACACATCCTTCACCCGATGGGCATGGTATTTTTCCCGCTGTTCCGCAGCAGTGGCCAGCCGTTCTCTGGCCCCCTCCCGGGCAAGGTGAAGTCTGGTCTGGTGTTCCACCACCCAATCGCTCACGGTGCCTGCCATTGGCTCCGCTACCCCTCCTAACAAAAAGTCCACTGGCAGCTTTGGATCTTGGCCAAACAGAAGAAAATAGGGCGACTCACCCGTGGACTGGTGTGGTGTGGAGTTGTAGCAGAACACTACCTGGGGGAGGCAAGAGATCCAATCCCTCTTCCTTGAGGTGGGGAGCACACGCAGGAGATTGTGCAGTGTCCGATTAAAGCGCTCGCATTGGCCATTTCCAGCCGGGTGATAGGGGGTAGTCCGGGACTTGGCCACGTCATATAGGACGCAGAGTTGGTGTATGAGGGCACTTTCAAAACTGCGGCCCTGGTCTGAATGGACACGACTGGGAACCCCAAACTTGTAGAACCATTCCATAACCAGCACTTGGGCCACGGTCTGGGCACGCTGGTCTCTGGTAGGGATGGCAAGGGAGTATTTGCTAAACACATCGGTCATTACCAAGACATTTTCGAC
Organism: Clupea harengus; assembly: GCF_900700415.2. Lineage (NCBI taxonomy): Eukaryota > Metazoa > Chordata > Actinopteri > Clupeiformes > Clupeidae > Clupea > Clupea harengus. The sequence goes on along the minus strand of NW_024879674.1, from coordinate 30,870 downwards.
CCCGTTATGGGTAGGCTCCAGTACTGTAAAGTCTATGGCCAGAATCTCATTGGGACGGGACGCTAGGAGGTGTCCCATAAAGCTGTGCGCTACTGGCTGGGTGTCTTTACTGACCTGGCAACGTTCGCACTCTTGGCACCAGCGCTTTACCTCTGCAAACATTCCAGGCCAGTAACACCTCTGCTGCACTAATCGACTGGTCCGCTCGATGCCCTGATGACCATGACCATGACCATGGCAGGACTAGCTGGAGGATTTCCTCGCCACCGTCTGGGCGGAGAATCCGACGGTACAGGACTCCATCCCTATCCACCAGCCGATCCCATTGCCTCAACAGCACTAAGGCATTAGGAGACAATTTGTGTCGCTCTGTGGCAGTCGGGCGTTCCTTCCTCTCCCAACACACCAACAAGTCCTGAATGTCTGGATCTGCTTTCTGCATAGCCTGCAACTCAGAGGGTGAATGATGAGGGAATACAGAAATAGATGATTGAGTCACCTGAGTGGAGCTCTGATCAACCACAGCCTGCTGCAGGGATGTGGGAAATGCGCTCCCAGGGGCCTCAGATGATGAAGGGCCTGGGTCCAGATACTGCCGTGACAAGGAATCAGCATTGCGGTTACTCTTGCCAGACCTGTACTTCAGGTCGTAGTTGAAAACAGCAAGCTGAGCCGCCCATCGCTGTTCCGTGGCACCTAACTTGGCTGTACGCAGATGACTAAGTGGGTTGTTGTCCGTGAAGACAACACACTTCTGGCCAAGTAGGTACTCGCGAAACTTTTCAGTCATGGCCCACTTGAGCGCAAGGAACTCTAGCTTCATGGAGCTATAGTTAGACATATTGCGTTCAGTGGGCCTCAGACCACGGCTGGCATATGCAATGGGACGAACTCGACCACCTTCTTCCTGAGAAAGAACTGCTCCCAGGCCGCTATGGCTTGCGTCGACCTCTAGGATGAATGGGAGGGAGAAGTTGGCGTAGGCCAGCACAGGTGCCTCCACAAACTTGCGCTTCAGGCCTTCAAAGCTCTCCTCACATTCTTTGGTCCACGCTGCCGTTAAACTCTTGCCAGATGCCCTCCGGGACTTGGTTCCTACCAGCTCTGCCACCAACTTGTGCAGTGGAGCCGCCAACTTAGCGAACCCCTCCACAAAGCGGCGATAGTAGCTGGCGAAACCCAGGAAGGAACGAAGCTCTGAAGCATGGGCTGGCCGCCGCCAGTTTGCCACTACATCCACCTTCTTTGGATCTGTAGAGACACCCTGGCTGGAGATCACATGACCCAAATAGCTGACTTCTGTCTGAAAGAAAGCACACTTCTCCAGTTTAGCTTTTAAGCCCTCCTGTTGCAGGCGGCCAAGTACCACCTCTAACCGCTGCAAATGCTGTGAGACTGAAGTGGAAAAGACAACCACATCATCCAGATAAAGCAATAATGACTGACACTGCTGGTCTCCGAAAATTCGCTGCATAAGCCTTTGAAACGTGCTAGGGGCGTTACAAAGTCCAAAGGGCATTCTGTTCCACTCGAAAAGTCCGAATGGAGTACAGAAAGCCGTCTTAGCCTTATCAGACTCAGCAACGGGCACTTGATGGTACCCACTAGCAAGATCGAGCGTAGAAAACCAGCAGGCCCCAGAAAGAGAGTCCAAGGTCTCCTCGATGCGGGGCAGTGGGAACGCATCCTTACGGGTTTTGCTGTTCAACTGGCGGTAGTCTACGCACAAGGGGCTCCCATCTTTTTTCTTAACCAGGACGATAGGGGACGCATAAGGGCTGCAACTCTCCCGTATTATCTGCGTCTCAAGTAGCTGTTGGATGTGCGACTTGACTACCTCATACTCAGAAGGTGGGAGCCGGCGATAACGCTGCCGGACAAGGGTATTGTCAACTAGGGGAATCTCGTGAGCTATAAGGCGAGTACAACCCAGATCCCCATCATGCGCGGCAAAAACTGAGCTGTACTGCAGCAGCACTGACCTGACCTGTTCCTGATCTTGATCTGATAGGGCGGATAAGTCAAGGGCTTCTATCTTGGCTTGAACAGAGTCAGGGGCTATCGGCTCGGACACAGATGCATATGCTGCCCTTACTTCAGCTACTCCTGGAGGCAAGCTAGTGATGTAGACTTCTGCCAAGCTACCAAGAATGCAGTGGGGATACAGTAAAACATCGTTCGTACCCACGTTAACCACAGGGATATAAGCTGTACCCCTAGTTACCTGGACTATTGCTGGAGATGCCAGAAGACCACCTGGCAACCCAGAGGATGGAGGCTCAAACAGGGCAGATGCCCCTAACATTGTGCTGGAACAAGTGGTGGCTATGAACTTAAGTGCTCCCCCAGGGACACGGTGAGCCCTCCCCCCACGTACTCGGACAATTCTATCCGGGACCTCAGACGTTAAATTGGCATGGTGGCATTGCTGCAAGGCTTCAAGTACTGGGCCAGGGGCCTGCCCTACAGTAGGGGATTTAAACAAGGAGGGGCCGTGTTGGCAGAACAACTCGTTGTAACATTTACTGATAATGTTCATCCCTAAGATACCAGGAACATGAGATGGAGAACCCCCTGTGGGGTCTTTGACTACTAACACCCCGCACCCTGGTATGTCCTTGTCACAGAGCTTCACGTCTAGCTCCAAGTAGCCGAGATATGGAATGGCCAGGCCATTTGCTGCACGAAGCTGCAGCCAATGACACAGCCTGAGACGGTCCTGACCCCATGGCTCAAAATTACTTTTGAAGAAAGTCTCTGTGATGGTAGATACCATGGATCCGGTGTCTAACAGACAAGGCACCTCCACACCCCCCATGCTAACACTCACATGGGGACATGATGACATCAGCTGAGGCACAGCCCCTACATCCCCCCTCTTAACTCCAGAACCACTAAAAACCCCACCCGATCTGCGGCTCAACAGGTCGGTGGGCGCTAGTTTTCCTGCACCTGACTGGACTGGGTGGCCCGTTGGAAAGACTGGGATGGATTAGAAAAGGTAGCCGCCCTAGGACGTGGCGGGACCCTTTGGCTTTCACAATCTCGGGCAAAGTGACCTGGCTCCTGACACCTCCTGCAAATGACTGGACCAGAAAAGACTCTGTTCTGGGGCCTAGAGGCCTGGAGGAGGCCGACATTACGAGTGAGCAGGTCAAGTTGTGCCTGCTGGCGTTTTAAAATCTCTTTTAATTCTACCAATTCAGGGTTGGGGACCGGGCTACTTGGTGCTGGGTGCGTGTTACCTCGCACCCCATACTGTATACCGTAGACAGAAGGGACAGACTGACTCCTGTTCCTCATAACTATTGGCATCCCCTCCCGTTCCCATCTCATAGCCTCCCCCGAACATCAAGTAAAGTGGCTGTGGGCTGGCGACGGACAAACTGTTTCAAGTCTCTACGGAGCCCCCCATCAATCACATACTCAATGAACTGGTCACGTAGCATTACCTCGGCATTTGGGATAGCCTGGGATGACGCCTGCTTTATCTTCCCCATCAAACTCATCAAAGCAAGTGAGAATTCGAGTAAGCTCTCTCCATCCTGTTGCTTCCTTGAATAGAAGGCCTCCTGTAAGGACACATGTGACTGAGTGCAACCATACAACTCACGCAAGATCGTACGAATTTTCATTGGATCGGTCCTCTCAGCAGCAGGCCGATATTTGATCTCCTCCCTTGCTTCTCCTTCTAGATGGTCATAAAGAAAGAACGCTTGGTCAGCTAAGGAGAGGTGCCGAGCCCGCATGCAAGCTTGCACCTCCTCCTCCCATTCGTCAAAACCTATACCAGCCCTACCACTAAAGATTGGGCATTTCCGATCCCTAGGAATGAAAACAAATCTGTCAGTTGGCACATTACCCGGAGGACCTGCAGGGGGGGGTCTGCTTGGCGTGCTGGCCGTTCTTGCCGCAAACGGTCATTGTCTGCGTTAAGCTGCGCGACCATATCCCTAAGCTGCTGCATTTCTTCATTAGCCATGGTTACTGTAACCCACTACCACAGATAAATAAGGAGAAGCGCTCAACTATAAAAAGAGAGGGGATCAACTATACCTGTTATCTGCTCCACGAAGGCTGCTGCTGTTTTGTTTTTCACACACTCAACCACACAATTAGTAGGCCTACAACAGGAGTAATAGACAAAAAAAAAAATGGTAAACAGTTCCACAACACTGGATCAACTGGTGCAAAATACAGAAACAAAATAAGAATCCACGTCTTGCCTGTACAGTGCAGTCCTGCCGACTACGCCAGATTGTAGTGAGGGCAGTAGAGGGGAAGATGGTTATACCCCAAATTAGTCCGACTACGCCACCCCAGGGAAAACTTACACCAGTAAGCCCCAGGGAATACTTCAAAGTAATTGTCAGTATGCTATTTGTTATACTAGTAATTTCAGTTTATACACCAAGGCAAAAACAGGTTCGAAATGCACGAGGCGACAGACGGGATTCCAGTTCAAGAATGTTTATTAACAACTGAGGGAAGGGAGAGTGGGAGTGAAGAGGTGGATCATGAAATAACCTGCAACGAGACTGACAAGTTAGCAAGATACAAAAATATATTTATTGAATATCATTTATGTCAGTAAGGCTAAAACAGGGAAACTAGTAGACTAGAGTCTAGGCAGTGCTAAGTAGGACTTACCTGAGGGAGGCAGACTAGCAGACGGCGTGCTCTTGGATCCACACCGCTCACACGTGCACACACACTCAAAGAAGTGGTTATAAGGTGAACTATGACACGGCAAGCAACCCACAGCACACTGCACACACAGCACAATCACGGCACACCCACAGCACACTAACCAGCTTGATACACCCGCATGCAGTGACAGGGGCCCACCACCAGGTGCCTAGCCTCCCTCTGGAAGCACCTAGCAACTGCTTAACAAATAAAATGAAAACAATTATTGCACCAGGGGATATCAACAGTCCATCCTAAGCATGAAACACTCAGACAGTAATAGCAATCATGTATCGAGGCTAACTACAGACCAGAACAAACAACAAGCATGCACCAGGACAGCTACAGCGCCACCAGCCTTATGCCCAGTCACATGCAGACAGAAAACACACTAGACAGAAGCATTACTCCATTGGAGTGGACAAGATGGTACAATGCTCAGACAAAAAGAACATAACAAAGAAAACGAAAACCCAGCTCAGATATATGTCAGACCAGCATGCACAACAACAGTTTGGCAGAGTCACGAGCATGCTGAATCACACACGCATTGTCAGGCTTAAACAAAACAGCAGCACCTTTGTGATCAGGCAGTTATCAGACGGTTATCACAGGAAACGACGAGGTCAGCGGCGAAGTACGGTTCCTCACTAATAAACAGATGCGCTAATTAGAGGCCAGTGTGAAAAGAGGCTACTCCTCCAGCGTTAATGAAAATAGGAAAGGCATACCTGAACATGCAGGGACAAGGACATACCGAAGGCGAGCGTCAGAGGGAAGGCTAGGAATACAGGGCTACAAAACAAACATGAAAAGGTAAGCCCAAAAGTAATGGGTAAAAGTTGTACCACTCGCCTGCAAACAAACACCTACCCGGCAAATCAGGAAAGCACCTCAACAGGAGAAGGGGTGTGGTTACAGACACCGTAATGCACGCACACAACGTCTGGTCCTTTTATCTCCATCTAAGTGGAGGTTATCAGTGACTAGGCTGACGATAGTTGGGCTGATTGAATGTGAATGTAAAAGCAGGGAGTGTAGGTGTAACAACACCACCCTACCACATATGCTCTGTATATTGTATTGAAAAAACTGAGAGAAGAAAACAGAGAGACCTGCATAATTGAACATTATGAAACATCAAATTAAAGTTCATCATTTTGGCCCAAATATTGCAAATAATTTGATCTCTTTCATAAAAGATATAGCTGTTTTGATGTCACACTCCTTAAGCGAATATGTACGTCCAGTTGTAGTGGTAGGAACTTCTATCTTAGAAATGCTGCACCCAGCACAAATCTTCTCTCCTGGGCCAGAATAAACTTTTTGCTGGACCGCGAGGATGCATGAATTGTATAAGAACATCTTGCTGGGCTTCAGATGCCTCCCTGATACTTCCAACCCACCAATGACCATCATAAACACAGGTTACATATTTGCCAGGTGTCATGTTACTGATCTGGAAGCCCTTTGAAACCTCTTCTTCCACCTCATAGTTGACACAAAATTCAGCTATTCCAGACACTGGAATAATATTTACTACAGATACTATTAAACATTAATCAAAGCATTTTGTGCAGTTTAAGCTCGGTGTCATAAACGTACCTTTTGTTACCATTTGAATATGCTTCCATAGGCCATTGAATGCTGGGCGTGTACAAAAATCCCATATTTAAAAAAAAATAATCACAAATGTTTGATATGTTAAGAACAAATATCTAATCTTTCCAAAACAATTAGTTTCATGTTGATAAATGCTGTCATTTTTTTGCTATAGCATGCCAAAAATTGCACAAAATGGGTTTTCATCCATTTTCAAGCTTTAATATCTTCCAGACCATTCATCACATAGGGAAAGTTTCTCCCATTTGTCCGCCAACTTCTTCCGGCCTCTCTCGCCCTTGTTAGCAAGCAGCACTCTGTCGCCGCACACAATCTGGCCACCCTTCACTTGCCGGTTGTAGACTCGAGCTTGGTGTCTGCTCTCTGCTTGTATTCTTTTCAACGAGAAGCATTGCCTCACGGAGGCACGCGGCCAAACACGAGGTAGAAATGGGGCAAAGCCGGTTGTTTCGACCCTGGTCAGAGTGAATGCGCTCAGGAAAGCCGTAGAAGCAAAAAAAAAAAAAAAAAAAGTCCCATAACTTCTGAGCAACATTCGCCGTCTGGTCTGAGCAGCAGAATGCGTGGGACAGCTTTGTGTAGTGGTCGGTCACCACGAAGACGTTCATTGCCCTGCCCTTTGCCTCTTCTTCTGCAGTCCAAAAATCGATGCAAACAAGTTCTAGGGGCGCAGTTGTCTTTACGTTCTCTAGAGGAGCTCGGCCGTCAGGCTCTGGCGTTTTGCTCATCACACACACCTGGTGCAGCACTTCACATGGGTGGGCCACATCACGCTCCATGTTTGCCCAGTAAAACCTCTGTTTGACCAGGTGCATTGTTCGAAGCTGACCCTGGTGACCAGCATCTTCATGGCAGCCTCGCAAGACATCTGACCGTAGAGACTGAGGCGCAACGTACTGAAATCTCTTACCAGTAGCTAGATCTTTAGACACTCTGAATAAGATTTCTTCTTCTTTTAAAGACAACTTCTCCCACTGCTTTAAAAGTTTCAGTGTGCTCCAGTTCTCCTGTGCCCGCTCACGCCTGGAAGGCCGTCGTTTCCGCCCAACATGAAAATGACACGGGCAAGGGCAGCATCACGCTGTCTGTCCTGGAGCTCACGGGCCGAAAAAGGCGGCAAAGCACTCTGGCCTATGTCAGCTAGACTCTGTAATCCTCCGAACTCTGAGGAGAGCCACTCAGTTCAACATGCATATCCCCTAGAGGTCACTATTTCCCCAACAGCATGACATATGCACATGCTCAGTATGATAAAATAGCACAAAAAGGATGCAAGTGGAAGAAACCAAATCTTCACTGTTACATATGGAAAAACACCAAATCCAGAGGTTGCTTTTTAATGATGCGTTTATTGATTAGTTATGTGACAGTGAAAGTCTGTAAACTCCACACGAGATGCTTTACTACTTGGCACACACAAACGAGAAACGACTGTGGCAGGGAGAATCATTCCAAACGCCACCAGCTGGAGGAGAAGACAATAGTTCAGTCAAACACAGATCACAGATTCCAAACTGTAAACCACATCAACACGTTAGATTACAGAAAAAAAAGTAAAGTCTTTGACAAGTGGTAGCCATTTTGCCAGAGTAGGTTTAGTAATTCCTAATGTATAGCGAAGAGCATAGAATGGCTACGTTGTACAAACCACAATGTATACAGGCCTAGATAGAACACTGAAAGGTTAATGCTTTTGAGAGATGATTGGAGATGGAGTCCCGAAAATGGACAAACAGACTATATTCTGAGCTGATAATGGTGACAAGTGCGTTGAAGTACCATTGTAGTTGGTGTTGATGCAGTGTTCATTTCCACCATGGTTATTGGGCTCCCATGCATGCCAATTGGAATAGTCAAATGCACTTCCATCAGTCCAGTACCATACAAAACCCTGCATACAGAACAAAAGCACGTTAATCTTTACCTCAAAAACCCACATTAACTACGTGTTTACCCTTTCAATCAGAGATTTTTAAAAGACACTGTAAAAGTCGGTAGACAACAATCCACCATCTACTGTACATGACATCAGACAGACTGCAATAAGTTACCTCAGAGGATCCCCCGCCCCCAATCCAAGCCCCGTCACGGTTCCCTGACAACTCCCCCACAAGACGTGCTTCCTTAATGTTGTGGATGGATGCAAGATTCCCTCCGTTTTTCACACAGTACCCCTGAAGGTAAACAGAGAATTAAGATCATGATCAGAAAGGCAAAAGAAACATTTCATTAAATTGAACTGAAATTAAGAGCTGTGGCAGATTGTTAAATCAATCCACACAATGTTCATTCATGCTCATCAAGTTGGCACTTTAAATCAGTAATATTCCATTACTCACCTCTGCCTCAGACCAAGGTAGGCTGGTGGAGAAAAACCTAAAGCAACGATGTGCATGACGGGTCCATCCCTGTTCACATGGGGCCTCTTTCAGCAGAAAACAGAAAAGTAAGCCAGATCCAATGATAGTATATTCTCTCTAAAGTAGAGAAGATAAAGTATGCTGAACTGGTAGAGGAAGCGGGGCAACAAGGTTGGTAAGCACACGAGGATGGTCACTCAAAGGAGCTGTCTGAGGCTGCTGAAAGGGGCGAGCCAGTGGTTGTTGCTGAGACGCTAGTAGACTACTTGGGGTCGTGAATGAACCTGAACTAAAACAGAGATAATCTTGGTGTATCTGTTGTTGTCTCTGGAAGTGGCAGGTGTTCTAACCCATCATGAATATGGAGGGGGTGGGTCTGGGATGCCAGACATCACAGTTGAGCCTTCTGGAAGTGTCATCACAATAACTCCAACAGACCTTACGATACTATATGTAACAAAGTTTTGATCCAGGCAACAGGTGATTTTAGGCCAACCCACCTGAAGAATCAGACAGCTGCTCCTCAGTTTCACCATCAGTCGTGGCCTCTGGAGGATGGAGAGAGAGAGAGAGAGAGAGAGAGAGAGAGAGAGAGAGAGAGACACCATGGTCAGTGTGACACTTTTTTTTCCCCATGATAAAATACTTCTCAAAGCATGTTGACTGTTGCCTTATATTCATGCATTCTTAGCCAATTCACTTTCACAACATCCTCTACAACCAAAAAGAAGAAAACATCCATTAACTTCAACCAAACAGACATTTGTGACTACAGGTCTAGATTTGTTGGAGACCTGCCAGGCTACATTTTTAAACATTAACAAGTGACCATGCCAAACCACAACACTCAAAGTTCCTAGACCCTTGCTCTGCATCAGAATCCTTGTGAATTCATTTTTAAGAGCAAACAGTTTGAACCATCCAAGTGGTTCCTTGTATAATCATAACTCCCTTACCAGTAGTTCCAGTTTGGGCAGATTCAGTCTGGACTTCAGGAGTTGGGGTGGCAGCCATTTAAAAGGTCTGAAAATCAGAAATGTAGCTATGCCCTTACCAGTAGCTCCAGCAGATGTAGTTTGGTTTGGGGGATTTGGTGTTGGGGTGGAAACCACAGCATCTTCACTTGCGCCATCTTGGGATTCCACATGAGTGAGGGGGCCAGAGAGAAGCCAAGGGACAGACTTACACATTTTATACAGAAAACAAACTGGCAGAAAACCACACACACAAAAACTAAAAAGAAACACCCTACCAGTAACTTCAGTTTGTGCAGAAGTTGTCTGGTTGTGGGGATCGGGTGTTGTGGTGACAACAACCACATCATCACCTTGGCGGTCAACTGCAGAGGCCTTAAAGTTCACATCTCTCTTCTGAAAACAGAATGCTGTTCAAAAGAAAACAAAACGAGTGACTATTTCAGACAGGATTTCAAGACAAAATGCAACTAACAGAAACGAGGAGAAAACTTACCATTACAGACACACGCAATGAGGAAACACACAGCTACCTTTGCAAAAGAAGCCATGTTTACCAATCAATAAACAACAACGGAAGGGATAACTCCACGGAAACATTAACGCAGTCTTATAAAGGCACGACGCCCTCGTTCTCGTTTCAATTATAATTAGGGTCATGTGAGTTACAGGTGTGCATCGTTTAGTAAGGCAGCCTAATCCAGCGCAACCGTGTGAGTGTGCCGTAACAGCGAAGCATAGCCGAATGAGGGCATGGTTTCGCTTATTATCTTTCAAAGCACCTGTTTATCACCATCAATTTGGCTTCATTTTCAGTCAAAGAATGTTTGGCCTCTGTCGGCAATGACCGCTTAAGAGGTTTCTTATCCATTGCGTTGTTGCCTGAAATGTGTATTGGATAAGTCATTCCATGTCAAGTGTGACAATGGCTCCCACTCGACCGTCTCAGATTTGGCTGAAAAAAATCAAGGTTGTTCATACACTTCTTCATAGGTATAGTCCCAAATATTAGCTCTCTACTCCCAATAGTTTTGTCACAAAAAGATGTTTTAGCAACTATGTCATGTGCATTTTCAGACGCTTTTTTAGCAGCGTTTTCTGAAGAGCCATTTTCAAATTGCTATACCTAGAAAAGTATTTAAGCTAGCTCCTTCAAACTTTCTAGGCTTAAAATCTGATACCATAACTTGAAGAATATGGACTTCCAAGGGTGTGGCTTGGGTATATCGGAGTATTCAGGGTGCTTTAATTTGCGCGAAAATTCTACTCTACGCTCTGTTGCAGCATCTTTGAAGGCCAGTGGAAAGCTCAATGTTAAAGCTAGAGACTTGATATTATACACAGACCTTTCTATGTATGCTCTGTATATTGTATTGAAAAAACTGAGAGAAGAAAACAGAGAGACCTGCATAATTGAACATTATGAAACATCAAATTAAAGTTCATCATTTTGGCCCAAATATTGCAAATAATTTGATCTCTTTCATAAAAGATATAGCTGTTTTGATGTCACACTCCTTAAGCGAATATGTACGTCCAGTTGTAGTGGTAGGAACTTCTATCTTAGAAATGCTGCACCCAGCACAAATCTTCTCTCCTGGGCCAGAATAAACTTTTTGCTGGACCGCGAGGATGCATGAATTGTATAAGAACATCTTGCTGGGCTTCAGATGCCTCCCTGATACTTCCAACCCACCAATGACCATCATAAACACAGGTTACATATTTGCCAGGTGTCATGTTACTGATCTGGAAGCCCTTTGAAACCTCTTCTTCCACCTCATAGTTGACACAAAATTCAGCTATTCCAGACACTGGAATAATATTTACTACAGATACTATTAAACATTAATCAAAGCATTTTGTGCAGTTTAAGCTCGGTGTCATAAACGTACCTTTTGTTACCATTTGAATATGCTTCCATAGGCCATTGAATGCTGGGCGTGTACAAAAATCCCATATTTAAAAAAAATAATCACAAATGTTTGATATGTTAAGAACAAATATCTAATCTTTCCAAAACAATTAGTTTCATGTTGATAAATGCTGTCATTTTTTTGCTATAGCATGCCAAAAATTGCACAAAATGGGTTTTCATCCATTTTCAAGCTTTAATATCTTCCAGACCATTCATCACATAGGGAAAGTTTCTCCCATTTGTCCGCCAACTTCTTCCGGCCTCTCTCGCCCTTGTTAGCAAGCAGCACTCTGTCGCCGCACACAATCTGGCCACCCTTCACTTGCCGGTTGTAGACTCGAGCTTGGTGTCTGCTCTCTGCTTGTATTCTTTTCAACGAGAAGCATTGCCTCACGGAGGCACGCGGCCAAACACGAGGTAGAAATGGGGCAAAGCCGGTTGTTTCGACCCTGGTCAGAGTGAATGCGCTCAGGAAAGCCGTAGAAGCAAAAAAAAAAAAAAAAAAGTCCCATAACTTCTGAGCAACATTCGCCGTCTGGTCTGAGCAGCAGAATGCGTGGGACAGCTTTGTGTAGTGGTCGGTCACCACGAAGACGTTCATTGCCCTGCCCTTTGCCTCTTCTTCTGCAGTCCAAAAATCGATGCAAACAAGTTCTAGGGGCGCAGTTGTCTTTACGTTCTCTAGAGGAGCTCGGCCGTCAGGCTCTGGCGTTTTGCTCATCACACACACCTGGTGCAGCACTTCACATGGGTGGGCCACATCACGCTCCATGTTTGCCCAGTAAAACCTCTGTTTGACCAGGTGCATTGTTCGAAGCTGACCCTGGTGACCAGCATCTTCATGGCAGCCTCGCAAGACATCTGACCGTAGAGACTGAGGCGCAACGTACTGAAATCTCTTACCAGTAGCTAGATCTTTAGACACTCTGAATAAGATTTCTTCTTCTTTTAAAGACAACTTCTCCCACTGCTTTAAAAGTTTCAGTGTGCTCCAGTTCTCCTGTGCCCGCTCACGCCTGGAAGGCCGTCGTTTCCGCCCAACATGAAAATGACACGGGCAAGGGCAGCATCACGCTGTCTGTCCTGGAGCTCACGGGCCGAAAAAGGCGGCAAAGCACTCTGGCCTATGTCAGCTAGACTCTGTAATCCTCCGAACTCTGAGGAGAGCCACTCAGTTCAACATGCATATCCCCTAGAGGTCACTATTTCCCCAACAGCATGACATATGCACATGCTCAGTATGATAAAATAGCACAAAAAGGATGCAAGTGGAAGAAACCAAATCTTCACTGTTACATATGGAAAAACACCAAATCCAGAGGTTGCTTTTTAATGATGCGTTTATTGATTAGTTATGTGACAGTGAAAGTCTGTAAACTCCACACGAGATGCTTTACTACTTGGCACACACAAACGAGAAACGACTGTGGCAGGGAGAATCATTCCAAACGCCACCAGCTGGAGGAGAAGACAATAGTTCAGTCAAACACAGATCACAGATTCCAAACTGTAAACCACATCAACACGTTAGATTACAGAAAAAAAAGTAAAGTCTTTGACAAGTGGTAGCCATTTTGCCAGAGTAGGTTTAGTAATTCCTAATGTATAGCGAAGAGCATAGAATGGCTACGTTGTACAAACCACAATGTATACAGGCCTAGATAGAACACTGAAAGGTTAATGCTTTTGAGAGATGATTGGAGATGGAGTCCCGAAAATGGACAAACAGACTATATTCTGAGCTGATAATGGTGACAAGTGCGTTGAAGTACCATTGTAGTTGGTGTTGATGCAGTGTTCATTTCCACCATGGTTATTGGGCTCCCATGCATGCCAATTGGAATAGTCAAATGCACTTCCATCAGTCCAGTACCATACAAAACCCTGCATACAGAACAAAAGCACGTTAATCTTTACCTCAAAAACCCACATTAACTACGTGTTTACCCTTTCAATCAGAGATTTTTAAAAGACACTGTAAAAGTCGGTAGACAACAATCCACCATCTACTGTACATGACATCAGACAGACTGCAATAAGTTACCTCAGAGGATCCCCCGCCCCCAATCCAAGCCCCGTCACGGTTCCCTGACAACTCCCCCACAAGACGTGCTTCCTTAATGTTGTGGATGGATGCAAGATTCCCTCCGTTTTTCACACAGTACCCCTGAAGGTAAACAGAGAATTAAGATCATGATCAGAAAGGCAAAAGAAACATTTCATTAAATTGAACTGAAATTAAGAGCTGTGGCAGATTGTTAAATCAATCCACACAATGTTCATTCATGCTCATCAAGTTGGCACTTTAAATCAGTAATATTCCATTACTCACCTCTGCCTCAGACCAAGGTAGGCTGGTGGAGAAAAACCTAAAGCAACGATGTGCATGACGGGTCCATCCCTGTTCACATGGGGCCTCTTTCAGCAGAAAACAGAAAAGTAAGCCAGATCCAATGATAGTATATTCTCTCTAAAGTAGAGAAGATAAAGTATGCTGAACTGGTAGAGGAAGCGGGGCAACAAGGTTGGTAAGCACACGAGGATGGTCACTCAAAGGAGCTGTCTGAGGCTGCTGAAAGGGGCGAGCCAGTGGTTGTTGCTGAGACGCTAGTAGACTACTTGGGGTCGTGAATGAACCTGAACTAAAACAGAGATAATCTTGGTGTATCTGTTGTTGTCTCTGGAAGTGGCAGGTGTTCTAACCCATCATGAATATGGAGGGGGTGGGTCTGGGATGCCAGACATCACAGTTGAGCCTTCTGGAAGTGTCATCACAATAACTCCAACAGACCTTACGATACTATATGTAACAAAGTTTTGATCCAGGCAACAGGTGATTTTAGGCCAACCCACCTGAAGAATCAGACAGCTGCTCCTCAGTTTCACCATCAGTCGTGGCCTCTGGAGGATGGAGAGAGAGAGAGAGAGAGAGACACCATGGTCAGTGTGACACTTTTTTTTCCCCATGATAAAATACTTCTCAAAGCATGTTGACTGTTGCCTTATATTCATGCATTCTTAGCCAATTCACTTTCACAACATCCTCTACAACCAAAAAGAAGAAAACATCCATTAACTTCAACCAAACAGACATTTGTGACTACAGGTCTAGATTTGTTGGAGACCTGCCAGGCTACATTTTTAAACATTAACAAGTGACCATGCCAAACCACAACACTCAAAGTTCCTAGACCCTTGCTCTGCATCAGAATCCTTGTGAATTCATTTTTAAGAGCAAACAGTTTGAACCATCCAAGTGGTTCCTTGTATAATCATAACTCCCTTACCAGTAGTTCCAGTTTGGGCAGATTCAGTCTGGACTTCAGGAGTTGGGGTGGCAGCCATTTAAAAGGTCTGAAAATCAGAAATGTAGCTATGCCCTTACCAGTAGCTCCAGCAGATGTAGTTTGGTTTGGGGGATTTGGTGTTGGGGTGGAAACCACAGCATCTTCACTTGCGCCATCTTGGGATTCCACATGAGTGAGGGGGCCAGAGAGAAGCCAAGGGACAGACTTACACATTTTATACAGAAAACAAACTGGCAGAAAACCACACACACAAAAACTAAAAAGAAACACCCTACCAGTAACTTCAGTTTGTGCAGAAGTTGTCTGGTTGTGGGGATCGGGTGTTGTGGTGACAACAACCACATCATCACCTTGGCGGTCAACTGCAGAGGCCTTAAAGTTCACATCTCTCTTCTGAAAACAGAATGCTGTTCAAAAGAAAACAAAACGAGTGACTATTTCAGACAGGATTTCAAGACAAAATGCAACTAACAGAAACGAGGAGAAAACTTACCATTACAGACACACGCAATGAGGAAACACACAGCTACCTTTGCAAAAGAAGCCATGTTTACCAATCAATAAACAACAACGGAAGGGATAACTCCACGGAAACATTAACGCAGTCTTATAAAGGCACGACGCCCTCGTTCTCGTTTCAATTATAATTAGGGTCATGTGAGTTACAGGTGTGCATCGTTTAGTAAGGCAGCCTAATCCAGCGCAACCGTGTGAGTGTGCCGTAACAGCGAAGCATAGCCGAATGAGGGCATGGTTTCGCTTATTATCTTTCAAAGCACCTGTTTATCACCATCAATTTGGCTTCATTTTCAGTCAAAGAATGTTTGGCCTCTGTCGGCAATGACCGCTTAAGAGGTTTCTTATCCATTGCGTTGTTGCCTGAAATGTGTATTGGATAAGTCATTCCATGTCAAGTGTGACAATGGCTCCCACTCGACCGTCTCAGATTTGGCTGAAAAAAATCAAGGTTGTTCATACACTTCTTCATAGGTATAGTCCCAAATATTAGCTCTCTACTCCCAATAGTTTTGTCACAAAAAGATGTTTTAGCAACTATGTCATGTGCATTTTCAGACGCTTTTTTAGCAGCGTTTTCTGAAGAGCCATTTTCAAATTGCTATACCTAGAAAAGTATTTAAGCTAGCTCCTTCAAACTTTCTAGGCTTAAAATCTGATACCATAACTTGAAGAATATGGACTTCCAAGGGTGTGGCTTGGGTATATCGGAGTATTCAGGGTGCTTTAATTTGCGCGAAAATTCTACTCTACGCTCTGTTGCAGCATCTTTGAAGGCCAGTGGAAAGCTCAATGTTAAAGCTAGAGACTTGATATTATACACAGACCTTTCTATGTATGCTCTGTATATTGTATTGAAAAAACTGAGAGAAGAAAACAGAGAGACCTGCATAATTGAACATTATGAAACATCAAATTAAAGTTCATCATTTTGGCCCAAATATTGCAAATAATTTGATCTCTTTCATAAAAGATATAGCTGTTTTGATGTCACACTCCTTAAGCGAATATGTACGTCCAGTTGTAGTGGTAGGAACTTCTATCTTAGAAATGCTGCACCCAGCACAAATCTTCTCTCCTGGGCCAGAATAAACTTTTTGCTGGACCGCGAGGATGCATGAATTGTATAAGAACATCTTGCTGGGCTTCAGATGCCTCCCTGATACTTCCAACCCACCAATGACCATCATAAACACAGGTTACATATTTGCCAGGTGTCATGTTACTGATCTGGAAGCCCTTTGAAACCTCTTCTTCCACCTCATAGTTGACACAAAATTCAGCTATTCCAGACACTGGAATAATATTTACTACAGATACTATTAAACATTAATCAAAGCATTTTGTGCAGTTTAAGCTCGGTGTCATAAACGTACCTTTTGTTACCATTTGAATATGCTTCCATAGGCCATTGAATGCTGGGCGTGTACAAAAATCCCATATTTTAAAAAAATAAATCACAAATGTTTGATATGTTAAGAACAAATATCTAATCTTTCCAAAACAATTAGTTTCATGTTGATAAATGCTGTCATTTTTTTGCTATAGCATGCCAAAAATTGCACAAAATGGGTTTTCATCCATTTTCAAGCTTTAATATCTTCCAGACCATTCATCACATAGGGAAAGTTTCTCCCATTTGTCCGCCAACTTCTTCCGGCCTCTCTCGCCCTTGTTAGCAAGCAGCACTCTGTCGCCGCACACAATCTGGCCACCCTTCACTTGCCGGTTGTAGACTCGAGCTTGGTGTCTGCTCTCTGCTTGTATTCTTTTCAACGAGAAGCATTGCCTCACGGAGGCACGCGGCCAAACACGAGGTAGAAATGGGGCAAAGCCGGTTGTTTCGACCCTGGTCAGAGTGAATGCGCTCAGGAAAGCCGTAGAAGCAAAAAAAAAAAAAAAAAAAAAGTCCCATAACTTCTGAGCAACATTCGCCGTCTGGTCTGAGCAGCAGAATGCGTGGGACAGCTTTGTGTAGTGGTCGGTCACCACGAAGACGTTCATTGCCCTGCCCTTTGCCTCTTCTTCTGCAGTCCAAAAATCGATGCAAACAAGTTCTAGGGGCGCAGTTGTCTTTACGTTCTCTAGAGGAGCTCGGCCGTCAGGCTCTGGCGTTTTGCTCATCACACACACCTGGTGCAGCACTTCACATGGGTGGGCCACATCACGCTCCATGTTTGCCCAGTAAAACCTCTGTTTGACCAGGTGCATTGTTCGAAGCTGACCCTGGTGACCAGCATCTTCATGGCAGCCTCGCAAGACATCTGACCGTAGAGACTGAGGCGCAACGTACTGAAATCTCTTACCAGTAGCTAGATCTTTAGACACTCTGAATAAGATTTCTTCTTCTTTTAAAGACAACTTCTCCCACTGCTTTAAAAGTTTCAGTGTGCTCCAGTTCTCCTGTGCCCGCTCACGCCTGGAAGGCCGTCGTTTCCGCCCAACATGAAAATGACACGGGCAAGGGCAGCATCACGCTGTCTGTCCTGGAGCTCACGGGCCGAAAAAGGCGGCAAAGCACTCTGGCCTATGTCAGCTAGACTCTGTAATCCTCCGAACTCTGAGGAGAGCCACTCAGTTCAACATGCATATCCCCTAGAGGTCACTATTTCCCCAACAGCATGACATATGCACATGCTCAGTATGATAAAATAGCACAAAAAGGATGCAAGTGGAAGAAACCAAATCTTCACTGTTACATATGGAAAAACACCAAATCCAGAGGTTGCTTTTTAATGATGCGTTTATTGATTAGTTATGTGACAGTGAAAGTCTGTAAACTCCACACGAGATGCTTTACTACTTGGCACACACAAACGAGAAACGACTGTGGCAGGGAGAATCATTCCAAACGCCACCAGCTGGAGGAGAAGACAATAGTTCAGTCAAACACAGATCACAGATTCCAAACTGTAAACCACATCAACACGTTAGATTACAGAAAAAAAAGTAAAGTCTTTGACAAGTGGTAGCCATTTTGCCAGAGTAGGTTTAGTAATTCCTAATGTATAGCGAAGAGCATAGAATGGCTACGTTGTACAAACCACAATGTATACAGGCCTAGATAGAACACTGAAAGGTTAATGCTTTTGAGAGATGATTGGAGATGGAGTCCCGAAAATGGACAAACAGACTATATTCTGAGCTGATAATGGTGACAAGTGCGTTGAAGTACCATTGTAGTTGGTGTTGATGCAGTGTTCATTTCCACCATGGTTATTGGGCTCCCATGCATGCCAATTGGAATAGTCAAATGCACTTCCATCAGTCCAGTACCATACAAAACCCTGCATACAGAACAAAAGCACGTTAATCTTTACCTCAAAAACCCACATTAACTACGTGTTTACCCTTTCAATCAGAGATTTTTAAAAGACACTGTAAAAGTCGGTAGACAACAATCCACCATCTACTGTACATGACATCAGACAGACTGCAATAAGTTACCTCAGAGGATCCCCCGCCCCCAATCCAAGCCCCGTCACGGTTCCCTGACAACTCCCCCACAAGACGTGCTTCCTTAATGTTGTGGATGGATGCAAGATTCCCTCCGTTTTTCACACAGTACCCCTGAAGGTAAACAGAGAATTAAGATCATGATCAGAAAGGCAAAAGAAACATTTCATTAAATTGAACTGAAATTAAGAGCTGTGGCAGATTGTTAAATCAATCCACACAATGTTCATTCATGCTCATCAAGTTGGCACTTTAAATCAGTAATATTCCATTACTCACCTCTGCCTCAGACCAAGGTAGGCTGGTGGAGAAAAACCTAAAGCAACGATGTGCATGACGGGTCCATCCCTGTTCACATGGGGCCTCTTTCAGCAGAAAACAGAAAAGTAAGCCAGATCCAATGATAGTATATTCTCTCTAAAGTAGAGAAGATAAAGTATGCTGAACTGGTAGAGGAAGCGGGGCAACAAGGTTGGTAAGCACACGAGGATGGTCACTCAAAGGAGCTGTCTGAGGCTGCTGAAAGGGGCGAGCCAGTGGTTGTTGCTGAGACGCTAGTAGACTACTTGGGGTCGTGAATGAACCTGAACTAAAACAGAGATAATCTTGGTGTATCTGTTGTTGTCTCTGGAAGTGGCAGGTGTTCTAACCCATCATGAATATGGAGGGGGTGGGTCTGGGATGCCAGACATCACAGTTGAGCCTTCTGGAAGTGTCATCACAATAACTCCAACAGACCTTACGATACTATATGTAACAAAGTTTTGATCCAGGCAACAGGTGATTTTAGGCCAACCCACCTGAAGAATCAGACAGCTGCTCCTCAGTTTCACCATCAGTCGTGGCCTCTGGAGGATGGAGAGAGAGAGAGAGAGAGAGAGAGACACCATGGTCAGTGTGACACTTTTTTTTCCCCATGATAAAATACTTCTCAAAGCATGTTGACTGTTGCCTTATATTCATGCATTCTTAGCCAATTCACTTTCACAACATCCTCTACAACCAAAAAGAAGAAAACATCCATTAACTTCAACCAAACAGACATTTGTGACTACAGGTCTAGATTTGTTGGAGACCTGCCAGGCTACATTTTTAAACATTAACAAGTGACCATGCCAAACCACAACACTCAAAGTTCCTAGACCCTTGCTCTGCATCAGAATCCTTGTGAATTCATTTTTAAGAGCAAACAGTTTGAACCATCCAAGTGGTTCCTTGTATAATCATAACTCCCTTACCAGTAGTTCCAGTTTGGGCAGATTCAGTCTGGACTTCAGGAGTTGGGGTGGCAGCCATTTAAAAGGTCTGAAAATCAGAAATGTAGCTATGCCCTTACCAGTAGCTCCAGCAGATGTAGTTTGGTTTGGGGGATTTGGTGTTGGGGTGGAAACCACAGCATCTTCACTTGCGCCATCTTGGGATTCCACATGAGTGAGGGGGCCAGAGAGAAGCCAAGGGACAGACTTACACATTTTATACAGAAAACAAACTGGCAGAAAACCACACACACAAAAACTAAAAAGAAACACCCTACCAGTAACTTCAGTTTGTGCAGAAGTTGTCTGGTTGTGGGGATCGGGTGTTGTGGTGACAACAACCACATCATCACCTTGGCGGTCAACTGCAGAGGCCTTAAAGTTCACATCTCTCTTCTGAAAACAGAATGCTGTTCAAAAGAAAACAAAACGAGTGACTATTTCAGACAGGATTTCAAGACAAAATGCAACTAACAGAAACGAGGAGAAAACTTACCATTACAGACACACGCAATGAGGAAACACACAGCTACCTTTGCAAAAGAAGCCATGTTTACCAATCAATAAACAACAACGGAAGGGATAACTCCACGGAAACATTAACGCAGTCTTATAAAGGCACGACGCCCTCGTTCTCGTTTCAATTATAATTAGGGTCATGTGAGTTACAGGTGTGCATCGTTTAGTAAGGCAGCCTAATCCAGCGCAACCGTGTGAGTGTGCCGTAACAGCGAAGCATAGCCGAATGAGGGCATGGTTTCGCTTATTATCTTTCAAAGCACCTGTTTATCACCATCAATTTGGCTTCATTTTCAGTCAAAGAATGTTTGGCCTCTGTCGGCAATGACCGCTTAAGAGGTTTCTTATCCATTGCGTTGTTGCCTGAAATGTGTATTGGATAAGTCATTCCATGTCAAGTGTGACAATGGCTCCCACTCGACCGTCTCAGATTTGGCTGAAAAAAATCAAGGTTGTTCATACACTTCTTCATAGGTATAGTCCCAAATATTAGCTCTCTACTCCCAATAGTTTTGTCACAAAAAGATGTTTTAGCAACTATGTCATGTGCATTTTCAGACGCTTTTTTAGCAGCGTTTTCTGAAGAGCCATTTTCAAATTGCTATACCTAGAAAAGTGTTTAAGCTAGCTCCTTCAAACTTTCTAGGCTTAAAATCTGATACCATAACTTGAAGAATATGGACTTCCAAGGGTGTGGCTTGGGCAGGGGCGGACTGGGGGAAAAAAGTGGCCCGGGAGTTACTGTCAGACCGGCCCACCCAATACACAGCGAGTTGCCCACTCAATGCATCGCACGTATCGACCAGTCGGTCACCTATTTTGAAAATTACCCACACACTTAACATTATTTTGGATGATTACAAAGAGATTACATCATATATGTTTTGTTTAATAACATTTGGATCCACCAATTTGACTGGATGGACACTGGCTATTGTACTGGCTATTGTAACACTCCAAGGTAGGTATAGTTTTCTAGATGAATATGCTTAACTCTGGGCTAGTATCAGATGGTTATATTTATAACTACAGAGCCTTAAGGAATGAATGTCAGCAGAGAAAGACCACACAATAAAGAAACTGGAATCAGAGGGTAGAATTAGTAGGAACCAGTCTCGGCTCCTGGAAAAAATTCTCAGGGGGGGGGGATATTTTTGATAATGATTAAGGCGACCCATTCATAGTTACATTAAGCAAGACAATTGTATCAATTTGTTGTTAGCTGATTAACTCATACAGTAATACCTTGTTGTCCACTAGATGGCAGCACACAACATAAATATTTCCCCTCTACCTACATAGCTAGAGTAGCTAGTTACAGGTGGAAAGTTATGAAAGAAAGTTGCATCCAGGAGCCTTCATAAGCAAACATGATGTGGCTCCACATTAAAATATCCCACTTTTTCATTATCCACATGTCTCAAAAGTTGTTTGATGTAACATAGCTTAACAGGACACATGATATGTCCAATAACAACATAAAGAAGGGGGCAACATATAAGTCAAAACCAACTACAGTGGGGAAAATAAGTATTTGAACCCCTGCCGATTTCGCAAGTTTGACCACTTCAAAGAAATGTGTGATCTATAATTGTAATAGTAGGTGTATTTTAACAGTGAGAAACAGAATATCAACAAACAAATCCAGAAAACTGCATTTTATAACATTTATGACTTTATTTGTATTTGATGCAGAAAATAATTATTTATACTATGTCTATCAGTATACTATGTCTATGGTTGCCTGAGTGACTGTTGGCTGATTCGACAATGACATGCAGAGGCAGATCAGACGGTCTAGTGGTAGAATCCGACAGAAAAAAACAACTCCTTTTCCCGTAGGCAGTGCGTCGCCCCAATCGCCCTTATGGACAAGCCGCCCACTATATTGTAGAAATGAACAGTACAGAATATACGATGGGGTGTGAACATCAGTGGTATCAGCAGTGTTGCATGCTGGGTGTGTGATTGTGTGTGTGTGTGTGTGTGTGTATGTAGGGGTGTCTGAGAGCGAGTGATGCAAGTGTTGAGTAGGCTAGAGCGATTGACATTTAATAACGCCTAAAACAAAGTTAGACTTACGGAAGACATTAGATGAGTAAAGAAGACACTTCAGAATAGTTTCGAAAACTAAGCACCATGAGTGTGAATACAGATTGCAAGGAGTAGTATAAAATCCAGTTAGTGAAATTAAGCAGTTCTTGGAAATAGAGTCAATAATATGTGTTCTGTGTAGCATAGAATAACGTAGGTGCCGGCGATGTTAGAGGGAAGGGCCGTTTGGTGAGCGGAGTGGGCCGGTATTTTGGACCATCCCAACCCTGTCAGCCCACCGGGGATTCCCCCGGTATCCCCGATGGCCAGTCCACCCCAGGGCTTGGGTATATCGGAGTATTCAGGGTGCTTTAATTTGCGCGAAAATTGTACTCTACGCTCTGTTGCAGCATCTTTGAAGGCCAGTGGAAAGCTCAATGTTAAAGCTAGAGACTTGATATTATACACAGACCTTTCTATGTATGCTCTGTATATTGTATTGAAATAACTGAGAGAAGAAAACAGAGAGACCTGCATAATTGAACATTATGAAACATCAAATTAAAGTTCATCATTTTGGCCCAAATATTGCAAATAATTTGATCTCTTTCATAAAAGATATAGCTGTTTTGATGTCACACTCCTTAAGCGAATATGTACGTCCAGTTGTAGTGGTAGGAACTTCTATCTTAGAAATGCTGCACCCAGCACAAATCTTCTCTCCTGGGCCAGAATAAACTTTTTGCTGGACCGCGAGGATGCATGAATTGTATAAGAACATCTTGCTGGGCTTCAGATGCCTCCCTGATACTTCCAACCCACCAATGACCATCATAAACACAGGTTACATATTTGCCAGGTGTCATGTTACTGATCTGGAAGCCCTTTGAAACCTCTTCTTCCACCTCATAGTTGACACAAAATTCAGCTATTCCAGACACTGGAATAATATTTACTACAGATACTATTAAACATTAATCAAAGCATTTTGTGCAGTTTAAGCTCGGTGTCATAAACGTACCTTTTGTTACCATTTGAATATGCTTCCATAGGCCATTGAATGCTGGGCGTGTACAAAAATCCCATATTTTAAAAAAATAATCACAAATGTTTGATATGTTAAGAACAAATATCTAATCTTTCCAAAAAATTAGTTTCATGTTGATAAATGCTGTCATTTTTTTGCTATAGCATGCCAAAAATTGCACAAAATGGGTTTTCATCCATTTTCAAGCTTTAATATCTTCCAGACCATTCATCACATAGGGAAAGTTTCTCCCATTTGTCCGCCAACTTCTTCCGGCCTCTCTCGCCCTTGTTAGCAAGCAGCACTCTGTCGCCGCACACAATCTGGCCACCCTTCACTTGCCGGTTGTAGACTCGAGCTTGGTGTCTGCTCTCTGCTTGTATTCTTTTCAACGAGAAGCATTGCCTCACGGAGGCACGCGGCCAAACACGAGGTAGAAATGGGGCAAAGCCGGTTGTTTCGACCCTGGTCAGAGTGAATGCGCTCAGGAAAGCCGTAGAAGCAAAAAAAAAAAAAGTCCCATAACTTCTGAGCAACATTCGCCGTCTGGTCTGAGCAGCAGAATGCGTGGGACAGCTTTGTGTAGTGGTCGGTCACCACGAAGACGTTCATTGCCCTGCCCTTTGCCTCTTCTTCTGCAGTCCAAAAATCGATGCAAACAAGTTCTAGGGGCGCAGTTGTCTTTACGTTCTCTAGAGGAGCTCGGCCGTCAGGCTCTGGCGTTTTGCTCATCACACACACCTGGTGCAGCACTTCACATGGGTGGGCCACATCACGCTCCATGTTTGCCCAGTAAAACCTCGGTTTGACCAGGTGCATTGTTCGAAGCTGACCCTGGTGACCAGCATCTTCATGGCAGCCTCGCAAGACATCTGACCGTAGAGACTGAGGCGCAACGTACTGAAATCTCTTACCAGTAGCTAGATCTTTAGACACTCTGAATAAGATTTCTTCTTCTTTTAAAGACAACTTCTCCCACTGCTTTAAAAGTTTCAGTGTGCTCCAGTTCTCCTGTGCCCGCTCACGCCTGGAAGGCCGTCGTTTCCACCCAACATGAAAATGACACGGGCAAGGGCAGCATCACGCTGTCTGTCCTGGAGCTCACGGGCCGAAAAAGGCGGCAAAGCACTCTGGCCTATGTCAGCTAGACTCTGTAATCCTCCGAACTCTGAGGAGAGCCACTCAGTTCAACATGCATATCCCCTAGAGGTCACTATTTCCCCAACAGCATGACATATGCACATGCTCAGTATGATAAAATAGCACAAAAAGGATGCAAGTGGAAGAAACCAAATCTTCACTGTTACATATGGAAAAACACCAAATCCAGAGGTTGCTTTTTAATGATGCGTTTATTGATTAGTTATGTGACAGTGAAAGTCTGTAAACTCCACACGAGATGCTTTACTACTTGGCACACACAAACGAGAAACGACTGTGGCAGGGAGAATCATTCCAAACGCCACCAGCTGGAGGAGAAGACAATAGTTCAGTCAAACACAGATCCCAAACTGTAAACCACATCAACACGTTAGATTACAGAAAAAAAAAGTAAAGTCTTTGACAAGTGGTAGCCATTTTGCCAGAGTAGGTTTAGTAATTCCTAATGTATAGCGAAGAGCATAGAATGGCTACGTTGTACAAACCACAATGTATACAGGCCTAGATAGAACACTGAAAGGTTAATGCTTTTGAGAGATGATTGGAGATGGAGTCCCGAAAATGGACAAACAGACTATATTCTGAGCTGATAATGGTGACAAGTGCGTTGAAGTACCATTGTAGTTGGTGTTGATGCAGTGTTCATTTCCACCATGGTTATTGGGCTCCCATGCATGCCAATTGGAATAGTCAAATGCACTTCCATCAGTCCAGTACCATACAAAACCCTGCATACAGAACAAAAGCACGTTAATCTTTACCTCAAAAACCCACATTAACTACGTGTTTACCCTTTCAATCAGAGATTTTTAAAAGACACTGTAAAAGTCGGTAGACAACAATCCACCATCTACTGTACATGACATCAGACAGACTGCAATAAGTTACCTCAGAGGATCCCCCGCCCCCAATCCAAGCCCCGTCACGGTTCCCTGACAACTCCCCCACAAGACGTGCTTCCTTAATGTTGTGGATGGATGCAAGATTCCCTCCGTTTTTCACACAGTACCCCTGAAGGTAAACAGAGAATTAAGATCATGATCAGAAAGGCAAAAGAAACATTTCATTAAATTGAACTGAAATTAAGAGCTGTGGCAGATTGTTAAATCAATCCACACAATGTTCATTCATGCTCATCAAGTTGGCACTTTAAATCAGTAATATTCCATTACTCACCTCTGCCTCAGACCAAGGTAGGCTGGTGGAGAAAAACCTAAAGCAACGATGTGCATGACGGGTCCATCCCTGTTCACATGGGGCCTCTTTCAGCAGAAAACAGAAAAGTAAGCCAGATCCAATGATAGTATATTCTCTCTAAAGTAGAGAAGATAAAGTATGCTGAACTGGTAGAGGAAGCGGGGCAACAAGGTTGGTAAGCACACGAGGATGGTCACTCAAAGGAGCTGTCTGAGGCTGCTGAAAGGGGCGAGCCAGTGGTTGTTGCTGAGACGCTAGTAGACTACTTGGGGTCGTGAATGAACCTGAACTAAAACAGAGATAATCTTGGTGTATCTGTTGTTGTCTCTGGAAGTGGCAGGTGTTCTAACCCATCATGAATATGGAGGGGGTGGGTCTGGGATGCCAGACATCACAGTTGAGCCTTCTGGAAGTGTCATCACAATAACTCCAACAGACCTTACGATACTATATGTAACAAAGTTTTGATCCAGGCAACAGGTGATTTTAGGCCAACCCACCTGAAGAATCAGACAGCTGCTCCTCAGTTTCACCATCAGTCGTGGCCTCTGGAGGATGGAGAGAGAGAGAGAGAGAGAGAGACACCATGGTCAGTGTGACACTTTTTTTTCCCATGATAAAATACTTCTCAAAGCATGTTGACTGTTGCCTTATATTCATGCATTCTTAGCCAATTCACTTTCACAACATCCTCTACAACCAAAAAGAAGAAAACATCCATTAACTTCAACCAAACAGACATTTGTGACTACAGGTCTAGATTTGTTGGAGACCTGCCAGGCTACATTTTTAAACATTAACAAGTGACCATGCCAAACCACAACACTCAAAGTTCCTAGACCCTTGCTCTGCATCAGAATCCTTGTGAATTCATTTTTAAGAGCAAACAGTTTGAACCATCCAAGTGGTTCCTTGTATAATCATAACTCCCTTACCAGTAGTTCCAGTTTGGGCAGATTCAGTCTGGACTTCAGGAGTTGGGGTGGCAGCCATTTAAAAGGTCTGAAAATCAGAAATGTAGCTATGCCCTTACCAGTAGCTCCAGCAGATGTAGTTTGGTTTGGGGGATTTGGTGTTGGGGTGGAAACCACAGCATCTTCACTTGCGCCATCTTGGGATTCCACATGAGTGAGGGGGCCAGAGAGAAGCCAAGGGACAGACTTACACATTTTATACAGAAAACAAACTGGCAGAAAACCACACACACAAAAACTAAAAAGAAACACCCTACCAGTAACTTCAGTTTGTGCAGAAGTTGTCTGGTTGTGGGGATCGGGTGTTGTGGTGACAACAACCACATCATCACCTTGGCGGTCAACTGCAGAGGCCTTAAAGTTCACATCTCTCTTCTGAAAACAGAATGCTGTTCAAAAGAAAACAAAACGAGTGACTATTTCAGACAGGATTTCAAGACAAAATGCAACTAACAGAAACGAGGAGAAAACTTACCATTACAGACACACGCAATGAGGAAACACACAGCTACCTTTGCAAAAGAAGCCATGTTTACCAATCAATAAACAACAACGGAAGGGATAACTCCACGGAAACATTAACGCAGTCTTATAAAGGCACGACGCCCTCGTTCTCGTTTCAATTATAATTAGGGTCATGTGAGTTACAGGTGTGCATCGTTTAGTAAGGCAGCCTAATCCAGCGCAACCGTGTGAGTGTGCCGTAACAGCGAAGCATAGCCGAATGAGGGCATGGTTTCGCTTATTATCTTTCAAAGCACCTGTTTATCACCATCAATTTGGCTTCATTTTCAGTCAAAGAATGTTTGGCCTCTGTCGGCAATGACCGCTTAAGAGGTTTCTTATCCATTGCGTTGTTGCCTGAAATGTGTATTGGATAAGTCATTCCATGTCAAGTGTGACAATGGCTCCCACTCGACCGTCTCAGATTTGGCTGAAAAAAATCAAGGTTGTTCATACACTTCTTCATAGGTATAGTCCCAAATATTAGCTCTCTACTCCCAATAGTTTTGTCACAAAAAGATGTTTTAGCAACTATGTCATGTGCATTTTCAGACGCTTTTTTAGCAGCGTTTTCTGAAGAGCCATTTTCAAATTGCTATACCTAGAAAAGTGTTTAAGCTAGCTCCTTCAAACTTTCTAGGCTTAAAATCTGATACCATAACTTGAAGAATATGGACTTCCAAGGGTGTGGCTTGGGCAGGGGCGGACTGGGGGAAAAAAGTGGCCCGGGAGTTACTGTCAGACCGGGCCCACCCAATACACAGCGAGTTGCCCACTCAATGCATCGCACGTATCGACCAGTCGGTCACCTATTTTGAAAATTACCCACACACTTAACATTATTTTGGATGATTACAAAGAGATTACATCATATATGTTTTGTTTAATAACATTTGGATCCACCAATTTGACTGGATGGACACTGGCTATTGTACTGGCTATTGTAACACTCCAAGGTAGGTATAGTTTTCTAGATGAATATGCTTAACTCTGGGCTAGTATCAGATGGTTATATTTATAACTACAGAGCCTTAAGGAATGAATGTCAGCAGAGAAAGACCACACAATAAAGAAACTGGAATCAGAGGGTAGAATTAGTAGGAACCAGTCTCGGCTCCTGGAAAAAATTCTCAGGGGGGGGAATATTTTTGATAATGATTAAGGCGACCCATTCATAGTTACATTAAGCAAGACAATTGTATCAATTTGTTGTTAGCTGATTAACTCATACAGTAATACCTTGTTGTCCACTAGATGGCAGCACACAACATAAATATTTCCCCTCTACCTACATAGCTAGAGTAGCTAGTTACAGGTGGAAAGTTATGAAAGAAAGTTGCATCCAGGAGCCTTCATAAGCAAACATGATGTGGCTCCACATTAAAATATCCCACTTTTTCATTATCCACATGTCTCAAAAGTTGTTTGATGTAACATAGCTTAACAGGACACATGATATGTCCAATAACAACATAAAGAAGGGGGCAACATATAAGTCAAAACCAACTACAGTGGGGAAAATAAGTATTTGAACCCCTGCCGATTTCGCAAGTTTGACCACTTCAAAGAAATGTGTGATCTATAATTGTAATAGTAGGTGTATTTTAACAGTGAGAAACAGAATATCAACAAACAAATCCAGAAAACTGCATTTTATAACATTTATGACTTTATTTGTATTTGATGCAGAAAATAATTATTTATACTATGTCTATCAGTATACTATGTCTATGGTTGCCTGAGTGACTGTTGGCTGATTCGACAATGACATGCAGAGGCAGATCAGACGGTCTAGTGGTAGAATCCGACAGAAAAAAAACAACTCCTTTCCCGTAGGCAGTGCGTCGCCCCAATCGCCCTTATGGACAAGCCGCCCACTATATTGTAGAAATGAACAGTACAGAATATACGATGGGGTGTGAACATCAGTGCTTGGGTATATCGGAGTATTCAGGGTGCTTTAATTTGCGCCGAAAATTTCTACTCTACGCTCTGTTCTGTTGCAGCATCTTTGAAGGCCAGTGGAAAGCTCAATGTTAAAGCTAGAGACTTGATATTATACACAGACCTTTCTATGTATGCTCTGTATATTGTATTGAAAAAACTGAGAGAAGAAAACAGAGAGACCTGCATAATTGAACATTATGAAACATCAAATTAAAGTTCATCATTTTGGCCCAAATATTGCAAATAATTTGATCTCTTTCATAAAAGATATAGCTGTTTTGATGTCACACTCCTTAAGCGAATATGTACGTCCAGTTGTAGTGGTAGGAACTTCTATCTTAGAAATGCTGCACCCAGCACAAATCTTCTCTCCTGGGCCAGAATAAACTTTTTGCTGGACCGCGAGGATGCATGAATTGTATAAGAACATCTTGCTGGGCTTCAGATGCCTCCCTGATACTTCCAACCCACCAATGACCATCATAAACACAGGTTACATATTTGCCAGGTGTCATGTTACTGATCTGGAAGCCCTTTGAAACCTCTTCTTCCACCTCATAGTTGACACAAAATTCAGCTATTCCAGACACTGGAATAATATTTACTACAGATACTATTAAACATTAAATCAAAGCATTTTGTGCAGTTTAAGCTCGGTGTCATAAACGTACCTTTTGTTACCATTTGAATATGCTTCCATAGGCCATTGAATGCTGGGCGTGTACAAAAATCCCATATTTTAAAAAAATAATCACAAATGTTTGATATGTTAAGAACAAATATCTAATCTTTCCAAAACAATTAGTTTCATGTTGATAAATGCTGTCATTTTTTTGCTATAGCATGCCAAAAATTGCACAAAATGGGTTTTCATCCATTTTCAAGCTTTAATATCTTCCAGACCATTCATCACATAGGGAAAGTTTCTCCCATTTGTCCGCCAACTTCTTCCGGCCTCTCTCGCCCTTGTTAGCAAGCAGCACTCTGTCGCCGCACACAATCTGGCCACCCTTCACTTGCCGGTTGTAGACTCGAGCTTGGTGTCTGCTCTCTGCTTGTATTCTTTTCAACGAGACGCATTGCCTCACGGAGGCACGCGGCCAAACACGAGGTAGAAATGGGGCAAAGCCGGTTGTTTCGACCCTGGTCAGAGTGAATGCGCTCAGGAAAGCAAAAAAAAAAAAAAGTCCCATAACTTCTGAGCAACATTCGCCGTCTAGTCTGAGCAGCAGAATGCGTGGGACAGCTTTGTGTAGTGGTCGGTCACCACGAAGACGTTCATTGCCCTGCCCTTTGCCTCTTCTTCTGCAGTCCAAAAATCGATGCAAACAAGTTCTAGGGGCGCAGTTGTCTTTACGTTCTCTAGAGGAGCTCGGCCGTCAGGCTCTGGCGTTTTGCTCATCACAC
>NW_024879673.1:72500-103855 GCF_900700415.2 Clupea harengus | reverse complement strand
GGGTTTGATACACAGGGAACATACAGAAATATGTTTATGTACTATGCAATGTATGGTTAGTGTAGGATACAATGTATAGATTTGGATACAATGATGTGATAAATGAATGTGCAGAAAAATGCAATCCAGTTTTGTCTGTGAGTAAGTGTGACCTGGGGTTCTGTGGGTCAGGGGTGAGTGTGAGTACTGAGCTGAGATTAAATGGTCACTCGTTCGACAGCTTGTAGTATTTTGATTTGACACGGCTTCAAAAGCTCTCTTCTGGGCGAGTCGACGAAAAATGCTTCCGACTCGTACAAAAAATCTTTGGAGAGCAGCTGGGGGAAAAAACTTTGGAAAATAAATTGAAAAACTTTTAATGTGTTTAATGGCTGGGAAAAAGAACCCCCCGTTGAATGGAGGAAGTGCCGCAACGTTTGTCAAATGGAGGTTTTAATTCCAAAAGAGCAGAGCAGAGTGGCCTCCTCAGTCTGTCTGAGTGTGTGGAGCTGCAAGCGTCTGATAAAATATTAAGACTCCTCTCTATTGAGTCAACACTGGAGAACAGGCACAGACTCCCCCTACCCCACAGAGGCCTGATCCTTTCATACTATTTTCTCCCAGCTTTTGCAACTCAATGAGGCTGCCCGCCATAATTAGGTGGTTCTGGAAGCAATCCCACATTGTTCTTCTACATTTTATTATTATTTTGTATTATTGTTCTGGTTTTTTGAAGTCCCATGGGGAAGGGGGTGGTGTTGGGAGGAGCTGAGTCCAGCGCGCGTTCATTTCCCGATCCCGCTCCCAATCTCTCTCCCACTCATTTCCTGTCTCTCTTCACTATCCTGTCTGATTAACGGCAAAAAGCCCAAAAATAACACAAAGAAAGAAACTCCAGTTTCCACAATATTGATGCCATTGCATCAGGTCCTCCGTAATGCTTAGTCTGATATGTGAGGATACCGTTACTACTACTCAGCAATCACACATTGCATTTTCTTCTGCAGAGGTCAAATTATGTTAACATAATTAACATGACATAACATGACTGGCTGTCACATGATTGGAAAACACAAGGCAGGTCATTCCACCACCGAGGTACCACTAATGAAAACCGTCTTGACTGCCATCCCTAGCTATGGAGAGAAGGCAAAGACAACTGATGTTCTTCAGTGGATCGAAGTGGTCGAGTTCTTCCTAGATCTCGATAAGGTGCATTGTTCACAATAAATGGAGACCATCAACTCAGTGTGTTGTCTGGAGAACCGCTGCTCTTCGTCTTGTTAGATGATATTTATTGCTCATCCAACAGGTGGTAGGAGAATCAAACCTTTCTTTCGTAGAGATTCCACGTAATTGCATCGGTATGCAACGGCCCACTGCTGCCGTGCAATCACATTTGCATTTTCTTGCGGAAATGCATCTGTAGTTAATGTTGAGACCAGTAAACTGTGTGTGTGTGTGTGTGTGTGTGTGTGTGTGTTTTGTGGCTCTGTGTGTGTGTTTTGTGTGTGTGTCTGTGTCTGTGTATGCATGTGTATCTGTTTGTGTAGTGGCAGGTTAGTTGTTGTCTTCTTGGGTCTCATTAGACACCAGGTTGATTTGTAATTTGTGCACTGCCTTAATGTTTCCTTTTTTACGATGAAGGGTAGCGCTCTTCTCCGCGTTGTCGACCATTAATTTCCCACCACAACCCTCTGCTTGTGCTCTGACCTGCTCTATTTGGCAGGGCTGTTCATTTGTGTGTGCATCCATGTGTTGAACTTTTGTCCAGGGCTGCTTCCTTCATTAAGTTGATGTTGAGTTTCTTTGGCATCGTTTGGGCTGTAAATCTGTAAGGTGTTAATTGGAGCCATGTATTTTCACTTAGGTGCGTGCACAAGGTTGTATTACCCATGAGGGCCGCCTTAATTTGACATGAAAGCATTACTGTAGAGGGCACTGCCTTTGGACAGTCATCTCGTCTTCAGGGTTGAATGTTCTTCTGGAGGCAAAAATATGAGTTAATGTCTTTCTTTTCCCCCACAATTTAGTCAAATATAGCCATAAGCTTGCAAACGTGACACCTTTCCCACTGCTTTAAATGGGACAAAACATGCCCCTGAGATAGATAGCTTCTGGAGAGTTGTTTCTCTTCCCCCTTCTCCTCTCCCTGAGTCTCTGGGTGTCTTGCTCTGCCATCCTGGCTCCTCTGCAGGTGCGGTGCACCACCTGCTCCCTCTTTCCCCAGGCACCGTGCCTGCCACTCTCCTGGCACCTCACGCCCCTAACTGGGCACGTGCCAGAGCCGCGCTGCAGCGCTTCCATCCTCCTGCTCACAGACTGACAGACTGTCGCTGGGGTGGCACAGGCCTCTCTCACGGGTCTGCGGTGGGCGCCTCTGCCAACCATGCCAGTCAGGCCCTGCTGCTCAACCATGGGGCTGAGACTCGGGACAGGAAGCCACTGTGGCCTCAGGAGGATTATGGATCAGTGGTGAAGAAACCCAGTAATTACTTAAAATACCATGAAAACATGGAGGCTTGTGTGGGTTTCAAATGTGTGTCCGTGGCTCAAATGGCATGGCGCTTACAACACCAAGATCATGGGTTCGATACCCAGGGAACACACTGATAGAAATGTATGTCTACTCCTTCTGTGTGTGTGTGTGTGTGGGGGGGGGGGGGTGGGGAGGGGGGTGTATATATATACAGTGGGGGAAATAAGTATTTGGCCACTTGCAAAGAAATGTGTGATCTATAATTGTAATGGTAGGTGTATTTTAACAGTGAGAAATAGAATATCAACAAACAAATCCAGAAAACTGCATTTTATAACATTTATGACTTTATTTGTATTTGATGAAGAAAATAAGTATTTGAACCCCCAAGCAAACAGCAAGAATTCTGGCTCCCAATGACCAGTTATGTGCCCAAGAAGCACACAGATTAGTCCTCATTAGGCCTAACAAGGTACACCTGATCTCAACTGGTGACGTGTATAAAAGAAACCTGTCCAAAGAATCATACTTCACACCTTCAACTTCACCACCATGGGCCAGACCAAAGAGTTGACCAAGGACGTCAGAGATAAGATTGTAGACCTGCACAAGGCTGGAATGGGTTACAAAACCATCGGCAAGCAGCTTGGTGAGAAGCAGACAACTATTGGTGCGATTATTCGTAAATGGAAGCAACACCAAACAACTGTCAATCGCTCTAGGTCTGGGGCTCCATGCAAGATATCCCCTTGTGCGGTATCGGTGATCATCCGAAAGGTGCAGAATAACCCCAGAACTACACAGGGGGAGCTTGTGAATGATCTCAAGGCAGCTGGGACCACAGTCACCAAGAAAACCATTGGCAACACACTACGCCGTAATGGTTTGAAGTACTGCAGCACTCGCAAGGTCCCCCTGCTCAAGGAAGCACATGTACAGGGCCGTCTGAAGTTTGCCAATGAACACTTGAATGATTCTAAGGAGGATTGGGAGACAGGATGTGGTCAGATGAGACCAAAATCAAGCTCTTTGGCATCAACTCGACTTGCCACGTTTGGAGGGGGAAGAATGCTGAATATGACCCCAAGAACACCATCCCCATCGTCAAGCATGCAGGTGGAAACATTATGCTTTGGGGCTGTTTCTCTGCCAAGGGTACAGGACGACTCCACTGCATCGAGGGGACTATGGATGGGGCCATGTAACGTGGAATATTGGGCTTGAACCTCATTCCCTCATTCCCTCCCATTGAAAACGCAACCTTAAGGATTTGGAGAGGATCTGCAAAGAGGAGTGGACCAAAATCCCTCCTGAGATGTGTGTAAACCTGGTGACCAACTACAAGAAAAGCCTGATGTCTGTGCTTGCCAACAAGGGTTATTCCACCAGGTACTAAGTCCTGTTTTGCTAGGGGGTCAAATACTTATTTTCTTCATCAAATGCAAATTAAGTCATAAATGTTATAAAATGCAGTTTTCTGGATTTTTTTGTTGATATTCTGTTTCTCACTGTTAAAATACACATACTATTACAATTATAGATCACACATTTCTTTGCAAGTGGCCAAACTTGAGAAATCGGCAGGGGTTCAAATACTTATTTTCCCTACTGTATATATATATGTATATATATATATATATATATAGAGAGAGAGATTCATTAGATTGAATAGATTACCTCTCTTCTGTCTTCCTGATATAATTAATTGTTGCAGTCCAATAGATGGTTGCAGTTTGAAGAAAACTAAACTGAAATGAAATAACCAATCAGAGCACAAGCAGCCGGTGAATCATACAGTGCCCTCCACAATTATTGGCACCCTTAGTGAATGTGACCAAAACAGGCTATGAAAAAATATGTCTTTGCTGTTTATCCTCTTGGTCTTTCACTCAAAATATTCACAAAAATCTTACCTTTTCATTGAAGTAAAATTATTGAAAGAAAAAAAAAATGTTGACATTAAATAAATATTATTCTCCAAAACAGGTGTGCCACAATTATTGGCACCCCTTAATTTAATGTTTTGAGCAGCCTCCCTTTGCCAAGATAACAGCTCTGAGTCTTCTCCTATAATGCGTGATGAGGTTGGTGAACACATGGCACGGGATCTGAGACCATTCCTACATACAGTATCTCTCCAGATCCTTCAGATTCTTAGGTCAACGCTTGTATACTCGGCTTCAGCTCTTCCGACAGATTTTCTATGGGGTTTAGGTCGGGGGACTGTGATGGCCATGGCAAAACCTTTATTCCGTGGTCGGTGAACAATTTTTGTGTTGATTTTGAGGTGTGCTTCGGATCATTGTCCTGCTGGAAGGTCCAACCACGGCCCATTTTAAGCTTCCTAGAGGGGGCTGTTAGGTTTTCATTTAATATCTGCTGGTATTTGATGGAGTCCATGATACAATGTATCCTAACAAGATGTCGAGGGCCTTTGGAAGAAAAACAGCCCCACAACATCAAAGATCCGCCACCATACTTCACATTGGGTATGGGGGTGTCTTCTGTATGGCTATCTTTCTGTCTACGCCAAACCCACCTTTGATGTTTGTTGCCAAAAAGCTTTATTTTGGTCTCATCTGACCATATAACTCGGTCCCATTGAAAGTCTGACTTACATTTGGCAAACTGTAGGCGCTTTAGTTTGTTGTTGATTGACAGCAGAGGCTTTTTTCTGGCAACCCTCAAAAACAACTTGTGGTGATGTAGGTGGCGTCTGATGGTAGTTCTGGAGACTTTCTGAACCCAAGACTCAATTTACCTCTGCAATTCTCCAGCTGTGATCCTTGGAGATTATTTTGCCAGTCGAACCGTCCTCCTCACGATGCGTGGGGTCAATTTACAGATAGGTCCTCTTCCAGGCTGATTCCTTACATCTCCTGTCGCTTTGAACTTCTTAACTATTGCCCTGATTGTGGAAATGGGTATTTTCAACTGTTAAGATATTTTCTTATATCCTTTTCCGGATTTCTGCAGCTCAACAACTTTTTGTCGCACTTCGACACTGTGTTCTTTTGTCTTTCCCATCTTAAAGAATGACTAAGGGTATTTGGCCTGTGTCACCTCATATTTATACCCGAGTGAAACAGGAAGTCATGGTTGACCACTAAAGAGTTCCTAATCAAACAGGTGAACTTAAAAATGTAAAACATGACTGGTAATATACTTCAGTTAGATTTTAATTATAAGATTTTCTAGGGGTGCCAATAATTGTGGCACCCATGTTTTGGAGAAAATTTTACTTCAATGAAAAGGTAAGATTTTTGTGAATATTTTGAGTAAAAGACAGAGAGGATAAACAGCAAAGACATATTTTTTCATAGCCTGTTTTGGTCACATTCACTAAGGGTGCCAATAATTGCGTAGGGCACTGTATGCCCAGCCCACAAATGAAAATACAGCCTGATTACAGCATTGGCTACAGTAGCAGCCAGCTACCCGAAGTGAAGCGCAACAAGCTTCATTAGTTCAGAGTGAAAGCGTCGCTTTGGCTGAGATGGCAAACTCCCATGGATGGAAGAAGCAGCCACACGGTTAGTTTAAGCCAGTGCTGCTTCATGAGCGTGTTGAGAGGCAGCTCTCAAGGGTTAGTTGGGCCAACACTGGGAAACTCCAGAGCTCTCAAGGGTTAGTTGGGCCAACACTGGGAAACTCCAGAGCTCTCAAGGGTTAGTTGGGCCAACACTGGGAAACTCCAGAGCTCTCAAGGGTTAGTTGGGCCAACACTGGGAAACTCCAGAGCTCTCAAGGGTTCACCAGTCCTGGTGACTCGTGCTCTGCTCTGATTATAAGATAAGTCATTGTCAAGAAGAGTAATAATGTTTTTTTTTTTTCTCCATCTCTGAGGATACACTTTAGAAGTGGAAGTAATAGGAATAGTATGCAGTAGTTATAGAGATGTAGTTACTATGTAATAACATATGTGGTTCTAATGTTTCATCTTCAGAGATGGCAGAGTGACCATACACCATCAGTGTTTCTGATGGATGTCCTATTGCGTGTTATAGTATTGATATCAGCATTTTTTGAGTGCTATACCTTGGATAAACCATGCCCTAAGTGTGGTGATTCTCCTGCAGCTGTGTCGGACTTAGTTTCATCATTCATTCATTTCATTGCATTTTATGTCAGTTAGGTAGTGGTCAGGCGTCTACAGTCCCCCATGATTAAAATGAATGACCCAAGGACAGACTGGGTAGTATCTGCTTTCGTCTGGGTAGAGCCTGCTCACGTTTCAGCTGCTTCTGTCCGAGGTTCCTGAGTTGAAATCCAGCCCATACAAATGTCCAGGCTCTCAATCCCTGAGATGTTTCTGCCTGGTGAGGAGAGAGCTGTGGCCTTTAATGTTTGGACCCCCCCTCCCCTCCTCCTCTTTTATTGACCTGCACTGGAGATGGTGTGCTCAGAGTATTGTGGTTTCTGGGACAGACAGCATATGTCTACCCAGCAGCTGTCTCTTCATGTAGTTGCAGTCATGTGCATGTTGTTGCTCCTCGTAAGTCCTTGGGCTGTCTTCTGACCCACTGAGCAGGCATGCTGAGAGAGAGAGAGAGAGAGAGAGAGAGAGAGAGAGAGAGAGAGAGAGAGAGAGAGAGAGAGAGAGAGAGAGAGAGAGAGAGAGAGAGAGAGAGAGAGAGAGAGAGAGAGAGAGAGAGAGAGAGAGAGAGAGAGAGAGAGAGAGAGAGAGAGAGAGAGAGAGAGAGAGAGAGAGAGAGAGAGAGAGAGACACACAGAGACACAGAGACACAGAGACACAGAGACACAGAGACACAGAGACACAGAGACACAGAGACACAGAGACACAGAGACACAGAGACACAGAGACACAGAGACACAGAGACACAGAGACACAGAGACACAGACAGAGGATTGCAGTGTGTTTGTACACTTTACCATTTTTGTGTGTTTGCTTGCGGGTGCATGCATATGTGCTCAGTTGCATTGTCTTGGGCTTGTGGGGGTGTTTTAATCCAAATGAGAAATAGAGAGTGGGCGTTTTATGCAGGTTAACTTTATTTTTTTAAACAAGCTCTGAAATTAGGGCAATCCAGACTATTGGTAATCAAGAGCTCGAGCAAGTAATCAATTTCTCTTACTAATTAAAATGAACAGCAAACCCACATGCATGAAATTATATTATTATTTTCTCTTCACAGCACTGATTTGATTTTCTTCACCTTTTTTATTAAAAGGAAATTATGAACCTAGATTTGTTAGCTTCTTTAAACAATTTAGCTCGACAGATAGCATAGAAACGGATACACACATTAACAGAAGTTATAGCTAGCATTAGCAATCAAACCTTTAAAAAGCCTTGCACGGTTGCATCATGAAATAATATTTGAATTAGTGCTGTCAATCGATAAAAAAAACCCAAACTGAATTAATCGCAGAATTGGTTGGGATTAATCAGGATTAATCACTTTTTTTTCTTTTTAAGATTCAAGCTTGTAAAAATGGATATTTAAATGTAAAATCACTGAATTAATGTAGCATCTTTTAAACTTTGAACACAGATTCTATCCTGTGAACTGGAGATTTCCAATAATACCATCAAGGCCATTAAATTGACAGCCAGCTTGAAAGACATATTTGTTATATGCGTAGCACATAAAGTGTGAAGGGACTTATATTTTGAAACGGTATTGAGATGAAGCTGCAGAGCAAAAGTGAGACAGACTTTAAGATACTTTGGAGGGCGCTAGTGACTATGTCGGTTAGAACATGGTGTGCAGGCTGTTGGGTTAGTGGTAATAGTTAGATGTAAGTTGGAGTGCTCAATAAACTTGCAAGCTTGTAGATTCAGCTGAGCTCCGTGTCAGGTACGTTAGATGCCTCCAGATATCTTTACCATTGAACACGTGACGGAACAGAAATAATAACAAAACTCAGGCAGCTGTGTTAATTGCATTAATGTTTTTAATTAAAAAAAACAAAAACACATTAAATATTTCAAGTTAATCATGTTAATTTTGACCACTAATTTTACTGCTTTGTACTTGAGTACAAATGCATGTCAACACTCTCCAGTAACATTGAACTTGTCTGTATATAATGCCAAACAGGTGTAGAACTGCTCCTTTCACATTACAGCACTGTCTTTAGAACCTTGTTTCACAGAACCGAATATATGATTTGGGAGACGTGGGTAGAGGATGACACGGTTCTTGGGTAGAAGAACCGTTCTTGCCGTAGGGGACGGCTGTGAATTCCCTGGGAACTAAGCCACTGGGTGGGTGTTTCTATAATTCCCTCCGTTAACAGAAATGACTCCCTTGTTCTGACTCTTCCTCCGTCTTTCCCTGCTCTATTCCCTCCATCAATTTTTCCCTTTTCCCTCCCTCTCTCTCTTTCTGTCTATACCTCTCACTTATTCTCCATCTCTCTTTTTCTCTCTCTCTCCTCCCTCTCTGTCGACTAAGCTCTTTTCGTTGCTGGCGATAATGTCCTGCAGCCACTGCATGTTCCAAAATGAAGAGAAGGCCTCCGCATCTTCTACACACGCACACACACACACTCACACTCACTCACTCACTCACACTCCCAGAGGGGATGGTCAGGAAAGACAGTGATCCTCACTCATTGATTGGTGTAATATTTAGACAAATGTATATGTTTTCAGAAAGAGTTTGCATTATCTGTTTTGAATATGTGATGCTTGCCGTCCATAAACATGCCTAAATAGGCCCCCCCTTTAATATTGCAAAATGGTTTGTACATTAAGGCATACCAGAGACGTATTAACGTATGTTAATTCGTCCAAAATTCAGCCGTCAATCCGGCCAAATGTGGCGCTCATGAGCAAATAGAAAATAGGGAGGAAAAGAGGACGTTATACAGGCAAGGGAGCAAATGGCTACGTTTCTAAAACAAGACAGACCTGCTGAGGCATCAAAAGAGCAAGGTGGGACATTGTTGTCGATAGGTCTGTCGATAGGTTTGTCGATAGGTCTGACGATTGTTGTCAACATGCAGTCCTTATCATGTACAGTAGCCTACTATTGTACAGGTTAATGTTGGCTAGCTGGCTATCCACTACAGTAGGCTATTTGTAACTTTAAGAGGTTATCTACCAGCTGGCTAAATAAAAACAGTTACAGCTAGTTAATTAAAGTAATTAAAATTAATTAAACAATTTCTTTTAACCATGTCTCAAGACATATTGATGGTTTGGCACTGCTTTCAATAGAGAGACAGCTGGCACAGAATTTGGACTTTAAGGACCTATAACATGACTTTGCTACCAAAAACGTACCGCATAAATTCACAGTGATCTTGGGGGCTGATGAAGTGTTTTATTTTTTAAATTCGCTCACTTAGCCTACATATGTCATTGTCAGCGGATTGTGTTTAACATAATGCTGACTTTTTTAGATTTACCCTTCGCTGCCCATCGGGGTCCTGTTCCAAGAACTACCGTTGGACTATGCACTATCCCTAATAAGCCTGTATGAACGTTTCTGAATGCAAGTCAAGTTGATGTTACAATTAGGCATAGCGTTGAATATTCCAAGCCTGCTGTCAAGCATATTTTACTTGAATCGGGGTGCTCTGCTCTCTCTCTCTCACACTTACTCACACACACACACACACACACACACACGATCATGTCAGGTGCAGAGTCATAAGCTGAGCCCAAGGCTCTGTCAGGGGGCTCTAAGCAGAGAGAGAATGAGAGAATGAACGAGAGAATGAACGAGAGAATGAGGAAGAGAATGAGGCGGGAAAAGAGAGAGGCATGGAAGTGAGATGGAGTTAGGAAATGAGTGAGTGGGAGAGAGTGGGAGAATGAACACGAGTGAGGGAATTAGAAAGGGAGAGCAAGAGAGAGAGACAAAGAGAGAGAGAGATTATTAGAGTGAGCGGGTGAAAGAGAGGGTGAGAGAGAGAGAGATCATAAAGGTAAGATGGAGGGAGCGGGAGTGGAAGAGAGGACGACTAAGTGAGAGTGGTGAAGATGGAGCTTGTGCTGGCACAGGAAGAGTTCAATCAATTCTAATTTCCTTCTCACCCTCCGTCCAATACTGTTGATCAAAGCAGAAAGAGAGTGGGCTTTTTTCACTGCACACTGCCTCTCTCTGTCTCCCTCTGCTTTTCTGTCTGTCCGTCTCCCTCTCTCTCCATCTCCTTCTCTCTCTCCTGTCGTTCCCGGTCTCCCTCTCTCACTGTCTTCCTTAAGCTCTCTGCCTTTCTGTTGGCCCCTCTCTCTGTGTGTCTCTCTCTCTCTCTCTCTCCCTCCCTCTCTCTCTCTCTCTCTCTTCTCTCTCTCTCTCTCGCTTTCCCTGTTTCCCACTCTTTTTCTGCTTATGTTTAGCGCTATTTCTTGCGTGCTTCCATTCTACATCTCTCCCTCTCTCTCTCTCTCCCTCCCTCTCTCTCTCTCTCTCTCTTTCCTCTTCACTAAAGCTTAAGCCCCCGGGATCCCACTGCTCAGCACATAGAATGTTCCAGAATCCCCAGTGAGCATCCCCCGCTCCCTTTTTTTCTCTCTCTCTCTCTCTCTCTCTCTCTCTCTCTCTCTCTCTCTCTTTTTTGTATTATTCCTCCCCACTGTGGTTGGCATACTGCCACCTGCAGAAAGGTGGGCACACTGCATCACGCAGCCCCTTCCCCCTGCTGTGCCCACCCCCGCTCCAGTAGTGCTGGTTCGGAGAGACCGCCCATTGCAGCGCCACACTCATAGGGTACCCACCTCTACCACATCCGACGCCATTTTCTTTCGCAACAGCCATTGGGGCCCTGGTTAGCGTTAGCGCTAATGTTTTCCTGTGGAGGTGCTGGAGGTGGAATGATGATTAATGAAATAGGGACAGTCCTCTGGGTCTTCAGCACTTCCCACAGAAGAGGAAAGGCTACTGACTGCATCTCTTCAAAGGAGTGGGTCTGTCTGTGGACCTCACAAATAGGAAAAGATCCAGACAGAGTGCCATTTTCTCTCAGATCTGTAGATCAATGATTCAGTTATCAATCCGTCTGCCCGCCGATCCTCTCACACAGTCACTCTATCTGTCTATCTGACACTCTATCTTTCTGTTTGACTCTCAGATTATCTATTTATCTCTCTCGCTTTGGTGTGTTTGTCTGTCAGTTAAGCAAGTTTGTCTGCATCTGTCTAGCTTTGTAGCTGTCTGTCTGACTATCTCAGTCTCAACAGGCTCCCTCCACACACACACACACACACACACACACACACACACACACACACACACACACATTCTTTT
Organism: Clupea harengus; assembly: GCF_900700415.2. NCBI lineage: Eukaryota > Metazoa > Chordata > Actinopteri > Clupeiformes > Clupeidae > Clupea > Clupea harengus. The sequence continues at coordinate 92,176 of NW_024879673.1, read as the reverse complement.
TTCCATCTAAACCAGCATGAGCATCCAAAACCCTTTCCGCTGTGAGCCAGGTCTCCCTTCACCTTGCTTCAGTGTGGCTCCCACCAGATGTGACTCCACAGATCCTGGACCAGCTGGACACAGGAGTGTTCAACAGCTCGGCCCATCCAGGCTGTTCTCAGATCAATGCAGAGTTCGCCTCAGGCAGACAGCTGTTTAATGTTGCAGTAGCAGCAGCAGCAGCAGCAGCAGTAGCCTCCCCTGGCCCAGACCAGACTTATCGAGCATTTTAAGTGGGGTTAGATGAGTGCGCCGAAGGCCGGGGTGGTCTATAGTTTGACTAGCTGTCCTGATAAAGACTGCACAAAGGGTTATCAGGACGAGAGAAGTTAGAGCTCGTTTTGGCCAGGAGGCATCGAGCTCTTGCTGCCATCCCAGCTGAAGAGTGCACGTTCTGCGTACACCCGGGCACACACCGTCTCTGTCTCTCTAGAACTGTCACTAGATGGCAGCCCTCACCCACTCAGCCGAGGGCTCCTACCAGGTTGCCTGGTGCCAACAGCTGCGGCTGAATGTGTTTTTGTTGCTGTTTTTGCACATATTTAACACGGATTTCATGGATATTAAGTTAGCAAGTATCAGGCTGATAACTCCAACAGATCTTTTGGACATTTCAATTTCTTGTGGATTATGTTGTCATGCCCATCATTGTCTCTCATCAGAATGAAAACTGCCTGTAAACTGATGAAAATATCCTCTTTTTATATAGGCATCTCCAAACCCAGTTTTAAATGTAGTTATATTGTAAACCCAGCAATACTATCCTCCAGACAATAAACACACACAGCGGAGAGCTGAAGTAGCTCTGTTTCTGTAGACTAGGCTACTGAGGAAGTGAATGGTGGCCACTTCTTGAAAACTTACATTTAGGTGGATAACTCATTTTGTGCTGTTGAGCTCAAATAGCAATGGCCAGAACCATGGATTTTACCTTAAAGTTGACTTTTGCTTACATTTGGAGGGTAATCCAAGTCAAGACAATAATCACTGTCCTCATCTCCACCCGAGCACTATCTCTCAGCCCTGTAGTGGCTAGTAAGTTCAGTGAAGTTCGAAAATAAAAACACGCCATGACAAATGCAGCGCAACACTTAATCGTTGCCTTTGCTACTCCGTGCCTGGTTGACACGTGTGACATTGGATTAGACTTGGTGAAGTCACTCTCGCGCTTCCGCCTTGAAGTGCCAGGCGGCTCGCTCACGCTCGTTATTGGCGCTTTTCCCGTTGACGGGATGATTGGTCTGGAACACACTCGATTAAACACCCGTCAGATATTCGTCAGATTCTTTTTTTTCTTCTCGAGCCGAGTCCATTCCTTTGATGTCCAACAACATGCATTGCCGAAGGTCACTGTGGATATCAAATTGTGATTCAACTACAGGACTTGACGGAGGGGTGCGCAGCAATTAACATTACTATTGTTTCCATCTGCAGAAAGACATTACATTCAGCATTGGATTGGTAAATGTGTGACAACTTAATCCACTTATAAAATATATCCCTTGTTGTAGTTGAGCAACATTTTTACACATAATTGTACCATAAATTATTCAGAAGTTTTTTTTCTAAATGTGGTATGAGCCTTATCGACAGATTTCTGTTTTACTTTCCGTGGTACTACAGAAAAATGTCCACTGTGGGGCGCTGTTGCTCATGTATGGTGCAGAGGGGTGTGAGGCAGCTCTCTCTACATCTCCTGGAAGTGCAGCACAAAAGTGTGTATGTGTGTGAGAGAGAGAAAGGAATAAAGGAAGGAGGCTAGCGAGAGAGCAAACAATGCCAGGCTTTGAGACTTCTGGTGTAATTGCATTGCTTGTGGAGCTAAACAATGAATAAATAAGCCGAGTGAATAATTTAGGGATCTCAGACTGTTTCTGGAGTCTTTGTTGTTCCATCTCCCTCTTTTGTCCCATGCTCTCTTTCTCTCTCAATCTCCTTCTGTCTCAGTCCCCCCCCCCCTCTTTCTCTGTATTTCCTCTCTGTTTCCTCCGCTTTCCTGCTCTCCTTCCAAGTGTAATCCTCTCCATAAACTTTAAGAAACAGGGCTGCCACTCTCTTTCTCCAAATGTCCATTCTCTTTTTGTTGTGTGTCCAAACTGAAGTTTTTGACCGTTAGTTAGAGTAGAGTGTGTTATTGGTGTATCTGAGGCCTGTCATGGTTAGACTTAGTTCTGTCTGTGCTTTTGAAATTGCTGAAGATGTTTCTCTAAGCTCAGCTGGCTTTCCTAAATCTTCGCCACTCTTCCTCTCTCCATAGGAAGTGAGTCTGCTAGGCACCGATAGCACTGTGGAAATATGCCTCTAGCTGAGTGAGTGAGTGAGTGAGTGAGTGACTGAGGAGACGTTCTATCTTTTTTTTTAAAGTGTTTAAGCTCTTTTGTCCCTCGTTCAAATGTGGCGGCATCCCGCTGTACACACACACACACACACACACACACACAAAACCACGCAGGGATGTGTCGAAACCTCTGTTCAACAGAGTACCAAGCCCCAGTGGTATGGAGTGTACGCGCTCTCTCCTCATTTTAGGGTATTTGGGACTTTGGCTTCAGTTCCACATCACAGCCAGAAGAAGCATTTAAGCAAGAAGCAGCACTATGCTGCAGTTTGTTGTCACAGAGTGCAGCTTTATACAAACACACACACTCACATAGTAAGGCACACTCCGACACACACACACACACACACACACACACACACACACACACACACACTCGTATAGTAATGCATACACACTCTGACACATATACACACTCACATAGTCATGTATACACACACACACACACAGACTCACACACAGACTCACACACAGACTCAGTTGTGGTTTGAAGTGTATGGCTGTTGCTGTGGTATTCAGGTGAGAGGCACCAGACATGGCTTATCCAAAGCTGTGATCAAGGGTGGTATGCAGAGTATGTGAGAAAAAACTGAAAATACACACACACACATACTCTGACACACAGACACACATATGCAGACCCTCATTATTATGGGGACACTTGCAGCTGTGTTAAAAACTGGTGTGTGTGCGTTACGAAGTGAAAGAGTTGATAGTTGTTTTCTTCATAAGGTGTTCCCAGCTGTGCAGATGTGCTCCCAGGAATGCAAACACACACACACACACACACATTTGCCATATGGAAGCTTTGAGAAACCTCAGGCTGCCACTGTAACAACTAGTCTTGTGTGTGTGTGTGTGTGTGTGTGTGTGTGTGTGTGTGTGTGTGTGTGTGTGTGTGTGTGTGTGTGTGTGTGTGTGTGTGTGTGTGTGTGTGCGCGGCGCGTTATGGGCTGGGACACACACACACACACACATGCATGTACTAACACAGAGCCATTTATTTCCATCACACTAGCAGGGCTCAAGTACAAGGCACACACACACACACACTGGCATGTCCACACACACACACACTGGCATGTCCACACACACACACACACTATCTCACTCACTCACACTTAGTAACACACTTACCCATAGCTGGCACAGTCACCCAATTGTGTCAGCCACAGTAGGCTCCTTGCTGTAGTCTTGCCTAAATCCCTTTGTCTGCGTGACTTACAAATATCTCTTCAGTGATGCATATAATACACACAAACACACACACACACACACACACACACACACACACATAGTGGTGCCACCAGGCTTGGAGATCAACTCAGTGGGATACAAAAGGAAGGAGAGATGGAGAGGGAGAGAGAGATAGAGATAGAGAGTGAAAGAGAGAGAGGGAGGGAGAGGGAGGAAGAGAAAAAGAAGAGCAGGTAAGCCAGAGGGACACAAAGGGTAAAAAAGATGAGGTGATTTGATTTCTATCTGACAGAAAGTGACAGTGTCACCTTAGAGAGCTGGTAGGTGTGAAATGTATGTATGCATGTATACAGTGAATGGAAGGGCAGCCAGCATGTCAGGACACTCTCCCCAAGGTTATGAAGTGTGTGTGTGAGAGTGAGAGGCCGTGTGTGAGATTTTATGTATACGTTTGTATGTCTCTGTGTGTGTGGAGGTGCATTTGTGTTTTATGCATTCCTGTATGTATGTCTGAGAGTCTGTGTGTGTGTGTGACTGCATGTGTGTGGTTGGGTCAGAATGACTGACAAGTTCTCTGTGGTCACAGTGGAATTGCTTGCACCTAGGCAGTCCTCAGAAACACACACACACACACACACACACACACACACACACACACTGAACTGAAATTGAAAATCCTGTCAAACCTTTGAGGGCCAGAATGCAAATGTAATTTTTAGAGCCCATTAGCAGCAGCACCACCCACCCAGGGAGACGTGTGTGTGTGTGTGTGTGTGTGTGTGTGTGTGTGTGTGTGTGTCTGTGTGTGTGTGTGTCTGTCTATGCGTGTGTCTATGTGTGTGTCTATGCCAAACAAACATAATCCATAGGAGACCTAACAGTATTTAAAAATGGAAAACTTACTCGTAGCATTCCAAAATGAGAATCTTGATGGTGTTCCTTCTGATGCACAAAATGTCCTAGGTCCCATTTAGTTCTCTCAGAATAGTTCCTAGTTCCTTCTAAAATGCTGACGAGCTGCTGATGTGATCGAGTAAAAGTCCTTTCCCTGTTCACATTCCAGCATTTTCCATCTAATTAAGCAGAACATAGTCTCCCGTTACCACACAGGGTTCTCACCGCAGTACTCATTTCACGGTCCTTTGAGATAGTAGATACCACTCTAACGGAACACGGTGGTACACATGTGTGTGTTTGTATTAAAGTGTGAGTGTGTGTGTGTGTGTGTGTGTGTGTGTGTGTGTGTGTGTGTGTGTGTGTGTGTGTGTGTGTGTGTGTGTGTGTGTGTGTGTGTGTGTGTGTTCATGTACACCGAGTGTCTTGAATGTGCTTGTGAGGTGTGTTGTTGAATGTGTACAGGTGTGTGCGTGTCTTGAATGTACAGGGTTGTGTATTGTAGCATACGTGCAGGTGTGTGTGTAACAGGAACAGTGTGTGTGTGTGTGTGTGTGTGTGTGTGTGTGTGTGTGTGTGTGTGTGTGTGTGTGTGTGTGTGTGTGTGTGTGTGTAATGAATAATGGTGCCCAGTAGATTACAGTGTTCTGCTTGGTGGGACGTGTGACAGTGACCGAGCAAGAGAACAAAGAGTAAGGAGGGAGGACCAGCAAGGGATGGAAGAGGGAGGGAGAGGTGGAGAGAGAGAGAGAGAGAGAGAGAGAGAGAGAGAGAAAGAAAGAAAGAGATCGAAATGACGGAGGAGAAGAGGGTGTATCAGATAAGACGGTTAGGGAGGAGAGAACATGAGAGGAGAGAAAAGCGCATGAGATATGGCTCCGAAAGAGTGGAGATGAGAGATGGAGTGATATGATGGATTGAAAATCAAAGGAGAGGAGAGAGCGAGAGAGAGAGGGAGGGTAGCGGTACTGACAGGGTGGATGAAAGAATGCTCTTGGAAGGAGGGTGCAGTTTATGACCTCTTTACAACTCAGCTGCCAAACTTTAGACATGTGTAAAGAACCCACTCTACGTGACAAATCCTCAACTTTCACAAAGGGGCTTCTGCAGCTAAAAGGTGCTGTGAAGCTAATGGTGCTGAGTGCTACGGAGTACCCTTCACCCAGGGCTCCCTTTGATGCAGAGCTATTAGGAATGCAGTCACTGCAGGGCCAGGTGCAATGACTGAGTGACTGGTTTTAAAATGGAGGAACCTTGTGCTTCTCTCTGTCCCCCATAGCCCAGGGCCCCGGGCCCCTTAAAGCTTATGATTGACGATGTACAAGTGGGAGTATCTTGCCATCCAGTGGCCTCCCACACTGCACAACTTTAGTGTCAAGTGATGCAGAATCTAAACTAAAACTTTCCTAGTGTTCCGGCGTCTACTTCACTCCAGAGTTCCTCTGTGAATATCTCTGTCCTCACTGCCCCGGGCCCTTAGCTTCCAGCAGCAGCACAGAGCAGAACAGAGCTCTCACACACTCACACTCTCTCTCTCTCACACACACTCACACACACACACACACACACACACACACACACACACACACACACACACACACACACACACTCACACTCACACACACAAACTCTCACACTCCACCACCATACACACTCACACACTCACACTCTCCTCCATCCCCCTGTGTCAGTTGTGCTCTCTGTCTCGCTCAGCTAGTCTGCCATCCCAACAGTCCTGTTCCATTAGGGAGGCTTGATGCAGAGTTTCTTTTTCAGCTGTCTACTCCTTCACATCACTAGGGCAGTACGGATCAGGATCCCCAAACCTACACTCATAACCTGGATCTCTGTTGTTGTACTTCATTACTTTGTCTGAAAAAACACACACACACACACACACACACACACACACACACACACACACACACACACACACACACACACACACACACACACACAGTAACCCAGTTTCCCCCGTCAGCTCTGCTCTCTGAGTAGCTGAGCTAGCCTAGTGTGCCAAAAGTCGTGTACTATTAGGGAGACCTCATCGCTCAACTCGCGCCGTCTCTTCTCCAAACTTGCTCACTCTAGTGCCGTGGTGATTTAGCTCCCAGCGCCGGTGCCCTCTCCTCCTGTGGCGTGGCTGTCTCGGCGAGGCGCGGTGCCAGGCCTGTGAAACACCGATGGCCATTATCTGGGTTCAGATTGAAAAGGAGAATAAAAGCAGCCCCAGCACAGCACACACATACCTCACTCAGACGCAGGACACTCGGAGCCAAACCAATGGACTCTTTTGGCTGTGCCATGTTCTCTGTTAACACCCAAAGGATACAGGGCATTTGTGATAGTGGCTCTTCCTCCTGAGCTCTGTCCCCACGGCAGTGGTGTAGTGGTCCCTGGAGAAGTGGGTATACTCTTCATTTTGCAATTTTGTTAAGCTGCCAATACAGCACAGAATAAGTGCCCTGTTTTGAGAAGTGGGTATACGCAATGCTGACTGAAAAATAAGTGGGTATACTCCGTATACCTGCGTATACCCTGGACTACACCACTGCCCCACGGCGCCAGGGCCACCTCCTGTGTGTTTACATGCACAGTTCTCTTGAGCACTTGAACACTTTTTCTGCTCACTTGCTAATTTGACGGAGTCTAAGTTTGTTAATGTGACTTGACCTATGTGTTGAGCTCCCCTGCATGATATCATGTCAGTGTTTCATCAATTTAATTATATTGTAGCTGTTTTGTTTCATGAACTTGTAATCCCTAGATGGCACTTTCAGCAACCTCCTTAGTTGTTTAGCTAGCTAAATATGCTATGTTTAAGGAAATATACATATATATTCTATACGTTTCTATATTATTTAAACCATATATTGTATGTAATACAAAACCATATAATATTTCGCTCATAGCCGCAGTGGCAGTAACTTTCCACTTGACTGTGGTTTCTAGGGAGGAATGGCCTGTTGTAACACTGAGGGTGATCATCTTTAATCTTCATGTCTGGATGGTCACGCCGCAGTTCTAATCTATGCTGTATGGATTATATAGGTGTAGGCTGTCAAATATGGTCTCTACAATGAGCCTTTCTGCTTGACAGGAGATCCATAGAGCTGTGTTGCTCATCTCCTTCTCACGCCCCATTACCTCTCCAATGGCTCCCCATTGAAGGCTGGAGCAGACATCCTTAAGATTCAATTTGAACTTGGAATGGCGTATGAGTGCTTCACTCTCCTGTGTGTGTGTGTGTGTGTGTGTGTGTGTGTGTGTGTGTGTGTGTGTGTGTGTGTGTGTGTGTGTGTGTGGGGGGGGGGGGGGCAATTTCATAGGGCAACGAGCACTGCGAACAGGCGTTGTGCATCAACAACTGCACAGTGAGAAAAGATGGGGTACCTATATTTGCTTATTTCATTGACACACAGCAGGGTGCAATCAAGCATAAATAGGTTGATAATTAGTGGATGTGGCAATTTCGTCGTTCTTTATCAGCCAATCACATTGATTCAACCATACCTTATTAATGTTCACACAGAGATCAATAATTGTTCTTCAATAGAGCAATCAACACATTTCCAGTCACGAATGTTTACACCAGAGGTTCTGGTGCGGAAGGTCTGTCTGACTTGACATCTTTTAGAAGTTTCACAGAAAAGGGTGTTGCTTTGAAGGATCTCATTTCTGCACGGAACCTCCAACACACCTAAGCATTGCACTGACCCCCCCATGTTTGTGCTTAGAATCTTGCTCATCGCATCAGTGAAATTAGGGCCGTAAAACTCTATTGCTACTGAAGGTTCAGATGCAGACTCCCATGGAACCTTTTAAAGGGCTTTACAAGGAACCCATCATCTGAGAGTTCTACCCATATAACCTTAAAGGTTCTTTTAAGGTCAGAACGTCAGTCACAATTGTATGTCTGGCAGATGATGAGGTTTGAGAACAGAAACTTCATCAGATGCGCTTTTCTTTAACTCAAAATGAGGGAAATGTTTTTGTGTGTGTGTGTGTGTGTGTGTGTGTGTGTGTGTGTGTTTGTGTGTTTTCAAAGCCAAACATTCCATTTGCATCTGTCCTTGTCTGTTTGGTTTATGGAGGAGCATCTCTTTCTCCAGAGTATGAAAAATTGATTTGGAAGCTTCTCAAACTACGTCTTGGTGAGATAACTAGTCCCTTTCATCTGTGTGTCTAATTTCACTTTTACAAGCTACAGGGCATGAATAAACACACACACACACACACACACACACACACACACACACACACACACACACACACACAGTGAAGTACAGTCATTGTAAAATGCACATTACATTAACTCTACAAGTGATATAATATAGTACTTGTACACTCATATATCATGTGTTTGCATGGGTATGTATTTGTATTACATGTGCGAAATGCCACGCATAGTTAGAGAGATGGGGAGAGAGATTGATTGATGGCTAGATATACATGCCCTGGTTCTGCACTGAGTAAGGACACTGAAAGTGTGTTCATGGGTTTGCAAAATGGCTTTCCTTCCACCCGTCAGCTGTGGCCTTGCTTGAGATGCATCACATCCTCCGGGGCCTTGTTGCGTAGTTTAAGCGCAGGCGAGGACACACCGTTACATTTTTATCAGCGAATGTACTCAATTTCCCCTCTCCTCCGGAGGAAACCCCCACGGGCGGCGCGGATGAATTGCAACAGTTGATTACATCTAGTGTCGGGAAATTGGCGAGAAGGGATGAAATTCTCGCTCCGACGCGAAAGCTCTGCCCACAAAAACACTGGAAAGTAACATTGGAGAGCAGAACCGCGCCGACTCGCCGCGGCGGTGCGGATCAGGCCCAGGTTCGGCCCAGATGCGGCCCAGATGCGGCCCAGCCTTCACGGCAGTCTTGCTTTCTATCCGAGTTGGCGCTCGAATGTCTTTAACCGTCGTTGGATTTGTCTCTGGAACTTGACTGGACAGATTGCGTGTTGTTCGTCAAACTATCCAACATGGTGGAGTGATTCATGATCATGTTTTTCTATGACACTCTCCCATCTGCTTTCTAAAGGTATCAGACCAGCCAGTGGCACGTGCATCTACGTCTGCTCCACGGTTACGTCACGGCTCGTGTGTCCCTGGTTAAAAGCATCGGCCAAATGACAGAATGAGTGAGAATATTAAAGACTTTATCGGTGCAATGTGTCTCCTACACCTACATAAATCTGTCCATCATCAGAGAGCTTCTTTTGGCTCATCCCCAGCCCAAGCTGGCTCATAGGTCTGCTCACGTCCGTAGGTCTCACAGGGGTTTTCCCCACTCTGATAGACTGACTGACGCTCTGAACCACACACGATTGGGAAAGTGCCTTCTTTCAGACTCCAGCGGGGTATTCCAAGTACGTGGTTCAGTGACAAACCTTGATAACTTAACAAATGAAGCTCTTCTATTAGGAGGTTTACCACTTACTCGAAGTTAACTTAACCCAGGTTTGTCACTAAACCACATACTTGGAATACCCCCCTGAGATGCATCCCAAACCTGTTTTGTTATTTAGTAATTTTTTTGTTTGTTTGTTTTTATTTATTTTTGGTAGAGTTAAAAGAACGAGTAAGGCGGAGGGAGGAAATCTCGCTCATTAGTAACCCAGCTCTGTGCTCTCAGGGACAGATGGTCCCTACAGCTGACATTAATGTATTCAGAGCAGGACAACACACACACACACACACACACACACACGTACCCTCAGGCCCGTGTTGTTTCAGAGGTCGCTTTTACCGATGGCGGAGGTACCTATGATAACCAAATTCTATGCTCCTGTTTTTGTCAGCAAAAGTGTGTGTGTGTGTGTGTGTGGTGTGTGTGAGCGAGATAAAGAAAGACAAAGTGTGTGTTTTCCATCTCTCCCGTCCTCACCTAAGACTCTTCGAGCAGTGTGTGGATCACTCATCTGCTTGGCTGCCCCTGCAGTGGATTAGGTTTAGGCTTGTGTGTCGTTCTTTGTCTCTTTCTCCAGCTTTTGGATCACCAATGTTTTCTTTCGCTCTCCCTCTCTCTCTTTGTTTCTCTCCCTCCCAGTTCTCTTTCCTTCTTTCTATCTTCCACTCAGTCCTCAGTATTTGGCATTTCTACTCTGGTCCATCTCATTCTTTCTCTGTGTGCGTTCACATTCAACCAGTCTTGGCAAGGGCATGCATTTTCAGCACACACACACACACACACACACACATATATATACCATATCCCCCTATTAAAATGCTGTATACGATGTTTGAGAGTGAACTGTGTTGCTGAGAGAAAGCAAGAGAACGAGGGAGCGAGGGATATAAAGAGAAAAAGTGAAGTGAGAGAAACAAACAGAGAGAAAGAGATGGAGATGGAGCAGATGCAGTAAGGGCATGTGCCTCCTGTCAGGTTGGAGCGTCCGTGTGTTTTATATTTGATAAGCCCCCTCAGTCCACCACACACATGTGCTAAGAGCTCAGGCAGGGGCCTGAAAGCAGGGGCAATCATCAGCGGCTCCATTTCAAGCCCCTCCATCACACAGCTATACACACACACACACACACACACACATATACATGGAGACACACACACACACACACACACACACACACACACACACACACACACACACACACACACACATATACATGGAGACACATACACACACACTCTCATATATATGGAGACACACATACACAGTCATACATGGACACACACTCTCATATATATGGACAAACACACACACACACACTGAGAAAAGAGCCCTGTTAGAATCAGAATAGAGTCCAAAGATGTCTTGAAACATAGGAATGGCCACACACACACACATTTCTCTTTGCTCACTTAGTCTTGACAGTGAGTGAATAAAGTGTCGCTGAGGCTGTAGGTATAATGGAATAACCGCTAGTTATCTAGTTTGTCTTCTCAAAAGTATAGTCTGGTCAGTACAGAGTACACCTATCTAGAGTAGGACTTTAATCATCAAAAAAGAGAAGTACCCCCCCCCCACCCCCACCCCCGCTGAAACTGTCAGATTGACTCAAATGGAGACTCTCCAGAACCCCCTTTCATAATGCAATATGCCAAAGTCCGGGTGACTCACAAATCCATCCTGGCGGCACTTACAGCATGTTGATGCTGCATATTTAAACAGGTGGCTAAAAATGGCCTTCTCCTCAGAGCTGCACTCAGCCTACTCTTTGGCTGATTCGGCCCAGGACTGGGGAGCCTCTGCTCCGTACTGAGCTGTTTTCTGCGTCGCCATCCTCAAAAAAGCAGCTCATTTCGCTGGGTGCACTAATCTAATTGTGTGTTAGTGGAGTGCGACCCCTTATTGCCTCATGTACAATGAATACAGAATACTTTAGTTTTTCCATTTTGATGAATTAGCAAAAATCCTGTATTGAGTGAGGAGGGTAAAAAAATAATTTGTACAATTTTAGTATAAGGCTGCAGCATAAAGTGAAAAAAGGGACGCGAAGGGATCTGAATCCTTTCTGAATGCGTTTGGTGATGTCACCTTCTTTATCTCCCTTAATGTGAATAACAAGCCCTTCCTAACCCCCAAGGGTCACGGCACCATGACACAATTTAGACTCGACATTTCAATTTCGTGGTGTCTCTTGTAGGGAGGGGTAATGACACAGATGTGTGCTACACGACTTTCCTTTCTCTTTCTCTTCCGCCTCTTCTCTGTCTCTCTCTCTCTCTCTCTCTCTCCCTCCCTCCCCTAAATAGTCAGTGAGCAGTGGTGGAGGAAGTACTGAAGTTTAGTACTTAAGTAAAAGTACAAGTACCCAGGAAGATAAAAGTAAAAGTAAAAGTAAAAGTACTAAATCAACAATCCTACTTAAGTAAAAGTAAAAAGTACTTACTTTTAAATTTACTTTAAGTATTAAAAGTAAAAGTACTCACGCAATGGGTTGTCTCTCAATGTCTAGGCTGTGCCATTTTGATAAAGAAATAGCTACTGGTAATAAATGCCTCTACAGATGTCACTACTAGTAATAATTATAAGCAACAACATTTGTTAATTGGAAAGGTTGTTGTACTTATCGTGCCTACCATCTGTAATACTGTTCACACTATATCTTAAAATTCTGCGGATGACAAGTTATCTACCAGGGATTATTTGCAAAGTTAATACCATTACGCCAAACCAATAAAGACACCATGTGATATCTTTAAATCTTTTATTTAATTGTAAACGTGTAAAAAAGGGAAACATGGAACATGAAAAACAAATGTGATTGTAAAACTGGACAGAACAAGGCACGCTAGCTTGACATAGCTAACCTACCAGCTTTATCTTACCACTACGTTAAATATATAATGAAGGTCCAATCATGTTTTTTTTATGCTATTGCTGTATGTCAACATGCATTTCGCTAGATAACATTATAATATCATGTCAGTAAACAAATTAAATACATATATCAATATTCAAAAGTCAGGGACATTAACTTAGCATAGCAATCACTCTGCTTACCTCGATATGCTACTTTAAATTTGAGGGCGAATTATTGAAGGCTAGCAACTCCTTTTTTTGAGGGAGACAGGAAACGCATTGAAACCTCCAGGAGTCATTCTTGGGGCCTTTGAACTCGAACATATCTTTTAAATAGGGCCCAGGGTGGCTCATATCAGAGGGCTCAGTTCAGGCCGACTCTGGATCCATGTTGAATAGGCAGTAGTCAGGCTGAATGTTCAACTATAACAGGCAAAGCTACCGCTAGTGCTGCTGCCAAACGCGCACTCTGATATCATTGGAGTTGATAGAGCCACCTGATTGGTTTAAACTTCCAAAACAGCAACGCAATCCATAGTTTTGTGTAGGCAACATTTTGGCGAAACTATGTTCATAAAATGTAACGAGTAACAGCACATATTGTAGAAATGTAGCGGAGTAAAAGTATAGATAATAGCTAAAAAATGTAACGGAGTAAAAGTAAAAAGTATGCACTAATATTTTTACTTAAGTAAAGTACAGATACGTACAAATTTACTTAAGTAAAGTAACGAAGTAAAAATACTTTGTTACATTCCACCACTGTCAGTGAGTGACTGCAGCCTCAATTAATGTGGTTTGTTCTCTGGAGAAAATCACAGAGGCCCTTTCCTGTTAGGTGAACAGATGCAGAGTGGGGGCGTTATAACCTCTCCCACAGGGCCAGACTAATGAGAGGGGGAGAGGGAGGGGGGAGAGAGAGAGAGAGAGAGAGAGTGAAAGTAGGATAAAGAAGGAGTGAGAGAAGGGTAGATTGGTTAGGTAGAAAGAGAAAGAGAGTGAAAAGGAGTAGGATGAATAGAGGGTATGGTAGAGCGAAAAAAGATGATGGAGTGGTAGAGTTAGGTAGAAAGAGAACGAGAGACTGAAATGAAGATGAAGTACAGATAGATAGAATGGAGTTCGAAAAGAGAAATGAAGAGGCTTAGAGAGAGAGAGCGAGAAAGAGGAGGAGAGGGAGGAAGGGAGCAGATGAGAGTCAAGAGATGAGAGTCAAGTCAAGTCTTGTGCTAATGGGCCAGTGAGAAATCAGGACTGGCTCCAATGGCCTCCTTCATCAGGCGCCATTATACTCTCATTCAGCTACCAGCCAGCAACCATCACACTGATTTTTACAAATGGTAGCCTGTGTGTGCGCGCGTGTGTGTGTGTGTGTGTGTGTGCGCGTGTGTGCGTGTGTGCGTGTGCGTGTGCGTGTGCGTGTGCGTGCGTGCGTGTGCGTGTGTGTGTGTGTGTGTGTGTCTGTCTGTCTTTGACCACTGAAGTGTGTACATATGCACACTAGCGTGTGTGTTTGTGAGAGAGGATTAGACCTCCACATCACATTATCTGTGTATGGACTGCAACCCCCTCATCTCCTTTCCTGCTGGCATTATGAGAGCAGTGATTTGAGCGCTTACCGCATGGACTCCGGGATGTGATGCGTCTGGATGGTGTCGTGCTGCACCACGCAGTGCAGTGGAAATGTCGCAGCCTGGCCCCTCTTGTGAGAACCAAATACTGTCAGGCTGACAATGATCACAGTTCCTGGAAGCCTACATGATGCATCGCCATGCCTTCACCTTAGCTGTGCTTAACATAAGAAGGATGTGCAAAGATTCTTTTGGCACTGAACCTTTTTGCATATAAAGAACTCTGTTCCTAAACTGAAAGCCAAAAAAGGCTCTAAGCAGAACTTTTAGAATTTTCATCTATAGAGAACCCTGAATAGTTTCTAGATTGCAGAAAGTTCTAGAAGTTTCAGATGAAACTAATCTCCTCTGTATGCAGCCTACATCACCTCTCGCTTTTGTGTGATTTTTATGTGATCGCCGTCTATAAACCTGTGAATGCTTCACCATTCACAAACCAACTCAGCAACTGCAAATCAACTGTCTGTCGACAAAGAAAAAAAAAAGAAGGTTCAATTGTGTACTTCAACACCCACAAACCTGCTTCACTCTGAAGAAGAAAAAAGTTTTATTGGGCGCCTGACTCCAGTGAATAGGCGTTGAATAGCTTTAGTATCTCCCACCGTAGCGCCTCCTCTCCTCTCCTCTCCTCTCCACTCCTCACCTCTCCTCGGCGGCTGTTCTTGTGCGCCCCTGAAAAATGCAGACTCTGTAGATTTTATCAGTATGATTAATGCCCAAATGAGTTTCTTTGTCTTGGTGCAGGATCGATTGCCTGCCTCCGTGCCTCTCCAGCTGCGGAGGACTGCAGCCGTGTCGCTCAAGGTCGCTGCGCGCGGACCGCTGCATATTGATAAGGAGGTGCTTGTGAAAGACTGTAGGCCCCACTTGGCATTTTGTGAAGAGGGTTTTTTTTGGGACTGATTGCCTGACATTTCTTCTCCTTTTTCCTGTGTGTGTGTGTGTGTGTGTGTGTGTGTGTGTGTGTGTGTGTGTGTGTGTGTCTAGAAACTTGGCATTGGAGGAAAAACAACTGTGATGGCTCTGAGCCTTGTTGTGGGAACATTGTTTTTTTTTCATTGTGTTTCAGTTTCTCTGAAATGTTCACGCTAGTTCACAGGTAGGGCTACATATCACTGCAACACTATCATGGCGTGTTTGTGTGGGCCTTGATTTTCCCTTTTGAACTCGGAGACTAAGGAGACGAGTGTTGCATCTCCTCCTGGAATGCGGAAAAGCACCAGCTTCTGCCAACTCTCAGATCGCTGAGAGCCTCTTAGTGCTCTCCTCTCTGTGTGTGTGTGTGTGTGTGTGTGTGTGTGTGCCAGCATGCGTGTGTGTGTTTGTGTGTGTGTGTGTTTGTGTGTGCCAGCGTGCGTGTGTGAGCACTTCTCTGTGATCATATTTTCGTTTTGGGTTTCTCTGTAAATGTTCTTGTTTTGGGTCTTTAGATCGGCTGTGTTTGAGTTTTGTTGGTGTGTGTGTGTGTGTGTGTGTGTGTGTGTGTGGCTAAGGGTGTATGGCTGACTGTGGTGGTGTGTGTGGTGTGTCTTTGTGTGTGTGTGCCAGAGAGAGGGGTGGCAAGACTGCAGGGAAGGGATACAATTTATACCGGAGAACGAGACAGAGAGCAAACAAAGTCTCCTCAGCCAATTTTTTCTTTTCTTCTCTCAACCCTTTGGGGCAGTTCAGGGTGACCATTAAGATTTTGTTTCTTGGACTGCTGTTTACACTCCCTGCCCATAGGGGGCGCCCTCACCGTACTTTATATGCTTTTTGACTGCCTTTCTCTCTCTTTATGGCCAAATGGTGTATGTCCAAGTGGTATCAGAGCAGGGGGAGTCCCTCTCTACCTTTTAAGAAGCTTTTGAAGACCCTTCTTTTTTTGAAGGCACTTCTTTTTTCCTTTTTATTTCATTCTGTTATATTTCTTATGTAAAGTAGTATTTATTTATTGTTACACCAGGTTCTATTGCTCGTAGCTTGACTATTCTCTCCCTTGTACGTCGCTTTGGACAAAAGCGTCTGCTAAATGACTAAATGTAAATGTAAATGTAAATCATCTTTAATACAAGACCAAACGAAAAAAAAGCAGCAAGACCACTCCGTATCAAGTGCTCAGACATAGATGTAAAGAACTCCAGGTGCTTTTCCACGCTGCACAGAGCTTCACTTGCTGTAGAGGCGACGCCGTGGCCGGTGTTTGGGTTGAGCACATCCTCCGTGCGTGTTCCTTTGTAGTGGAAATGACAGGAGGACTCTTGGCATCCCTCTCCAAGCACGCCGAGCACAAAAGCCCTCGCAAGGGTTTGTGTGCCTGACTCAAAACATGCTGCCTGGCATTTGGAGCCTGGGTTGGTAGAGCTGGAGCTGAATTAGGGCAGATTTTGCATACAGATTTTGCAACACACCCACACAGGCTCAAACACACAACATACACACACACGCACACACACACACACACACACACTCTTTCATACACACACACACTCTCTCTTTCACACATTCAAACATACACACATACCTGCACATAGATGCGCACACGCGCACACACACACACTGGAACCAGAGTGCTTGCGGTTGCTATAGAGAGAGAGAGAGAGAGCATAATAATAATAATTCTGATCATTCTAAAAGGCACTGATGACATTGCAACATATCTTGTAACAGTATGGAGGTGTAGCTAATTATGATCAC
The DNA here is from genome assembly GCF_900700415.2 of Clupea harengus. Classification (NCBI taxonomy): domain Eukaryota; kingdom Metazoa; phylum Chordata; class Actinopteri; order Clupeiformes; family Clupeidae; genus Clupea; species Clupea harengus. The sequence goes on along the minus strand of NW_024879673.1, from coordinate 75,136 downwards.
CACAGCCAAGGCTGCTCTTCCTACTATATACTGACAATTGTCTGAGATGCTGTTAGCAAACTGGATTCTAATTGCCTGTCTAATGCATCCCACATGGTGGATGACTAATGCAGTTATAAATGTGACGTCCCCAGTGTGAGCACTCATACTGATTGGTAGACTGCTTGCCATATGTCTGTATGTGTAAGCTTGATGGAAAGCGTGTGTGTGTGTGTGTGTGTGTGTGTGTGTGTTTGTGGTTTAAGAAATGTAGTTCTACAAACAGATTAGAGATGCCATGACAGTATTATCATGCAGTGGTCTTCGGTTCCCGTCGCGTCTCCAGAGTGGTTTCCTGCCATCCAAACACATGGTCCATTCTACCAATGGGTTTGTGTGTGTGTGTGTGTGTGTGTGTGTGTGTGTGTGTGTGTGTGTGTGTGTGTGTGTGTGTGTGTGTGTGTGTGTGTGTGTGTGTGTGTGTGTGTGTGTGTGTGTGTGTGTGTGTGTGTGTGTGTGTGTATGAGGGTGACTTTTTGCATGTTCTCGCCATTTCCGTGAGAAAAACACGCTCATCACAGAATGCATTGCTTATTAGGGATGCCACAACTTGTAGTAGTAGCAGTATGGCCGTTCTACATGAGTGCATTCATTGTGTGTGTGTGTGTGTGTGTGTGTGTGTGTGTGTGGGTGTGTGTGTGTGTGTGTGAGGGTGTGTCCATGTGTGGGAGAGAGAGAGAGCTGCCTAAAGTAGGGCACAGGCTGTTGGTTGTGTGTGAGTTGGGCACATGAGTGGATGCCTTGCATGAGGGGTCAACACTCATGTTATAAGGAAGACAAAAAGGTCCACAATGCATCTCAAAGGGAAGCATCTGTGATTGTATTCACATGAGACACAAACACACACACACACACACACACACACACACACACACACACACACACACATTCACAGTCTTTCTTCTGCACATGAGTGGCAGATAATAAATTCATCATGCCAGTTTGATCTCCTATGGGTTGTGTTTGTTTGGCATAGACACACACACACACACACACACACACACACACACACACACACACACACACACACACACACACATTTAGGGAATGTCCATTGAGACATAGCACAGTGGTTTAGTTTAGTTACCAGTGCACCACTGATCTCTTACATCCACTGTGAAAGCAAGACTCAGGTGGAAATAGTATCATCCCAATGATGATGCACAATATGTACTGTACCGTCATACACCATCAAGACCTCCACCCCAAGGCTCCATGTAATACTCCACCTGTGTGGGGGGGTTCTGAGTTCATCCTCCAGTGGAAATGCCTTTGCCTTTGGGTGTTGCATGGGCTCAATCTCCTAAATGTACAACAAAATATGACGGGGAAGAAATTAGAGCTGAACGATTAATTGCATTTGCGATTTAATCGCGATATGATAGAACGCGATTTTCTAACCGCAACGTTCGCGATTAAAAAACGTGGTCACAAAAAAAAAAAAAAAAAAAAAATTATTTTTTTAAGATGGTACATTTTGCACACAGTGTTTAAAAAGTGCATGCCTAGTGTTTATACTTAAAATTACTTTTTTTAAATTACTTAAATGCACAGTGGCAAAGCCACCGATTTGTTGTTCCTGTTTCTGTAATGAGCAGTTAAATAAAAATGTAAAATGTGGGAAAGAATATTTTACACTAAATGTATCTAATATTGTGTTGGTCATATTTAAATCATTCATTACGTTTTGTTGGGAAAAAAAGAGGATAAAAAAAAAAAATCGCATATCGATTCGCAATCGCAATATTTTGGTAAAAAATCGCAATTAGATTATTTTCCCAAATCGTTCAGCCCTAGAAGAAATCAAACAAATAGTGCATCCCCCTCTCTCTGTCGCCATGCTCTCCCCTCCCCCATGCTCTCATACTCATTTTTTTTTTACTTTTCAAATAGGTCCCCTGCGTTTACTTCTTCCTTAGTATTTTCATGTCATGACCATAAAACTTCATTTGTCTGTGCTCTCCAACAGGGGCATTAGCATTAGCATGAGCCCTTGGCCTGAGTGAGCAGGACCAGAGTGTCCAGCCTGAGGCCACAGGCTGGGGCGGCTACGTGCACAGGTGCGAATATGGACTCCAGGTTGTTCTGCTGACATTCACTGTCAGAGGACGTTAGGGATGAGAGCCATGACTGTGTTTGCGTTTGTGTGTGTGTGTGTGTGTGTGTCAGGGTGTGGGGGTTTCAGTTCTGCCTGTTTGGCCGGTGTCGGTTGTGCTGTTTGATCGGATACACACACCTGCCATCAGCAGATAAGTGTGACTGTGGCAGGCCGCTCATGGCATCATCCACTCACAAAACACACACACACACACACACACACACACACACACACACACACAGACACAGTCATTCATTTTTAATGGAAAAGAAGGTGGCTGCAGTGTTTGTGCCGGGGGAGATTTGTCATTGTAATATTTCTTTATTTTAATGATGGCAGCAGAGACAACCCCTGTAGGTCCTCTCCTTCCTTCCTCCCTCCCTCCCTCTCTCCACCTCTCTCCACCTCTCTCCACCTCTCTCCTCTCTTTCTCCTCTCTTTCTCTCTCTCACACAGCTCTGTGTGTGTCTGTGTGTGTGTGTGTCTGTGTCCCGCTCTC
>NW_024879673.1:62500-67500 GCF_900700415.2 Clupea harengus | reverse complement strand
TATCATGATTACACCGCGCGTAGATCTGGATCGATACGGCATACTGTGTGAGAGAGCTCAAGTGGCTTTTTGGGGGGGGAACTCTGTGTCCTCAAGGTTGTCGTGATGTTGGGCAGGCTGACTTGTGTTGCTCACACGCTTTTACACGCATTTACACTGATTGATGGCTCTTCACTCCTATGTGTGTGTGTGTGTGTGTGTGTGTGTGTGTGGCTGTGATGATGCCATAATGTTTGAATGCAGGGAGCTGTGCTGTGGTCTCTATTAGAGGAGAGCAGCTTGCCCCCCAAGGTTACCCTGGCCAATTAGAGAGGCAGTGACAGGCCATTGATTAGTCTTTCAAGTCCCTGTCTCTGTCATCTTCAGCTGACCGATAATAGAAGTGTGTGTGTGTGTGTGTGTGTGTGTGTGTGTGTGTGGAGGCGTGTTAGTTAAGATAAGGCTTGTGAAAGAATCTTGTCTTTTATGCAGCAGTTCATGAAGATCAAGAGAAAAAAATGTGTTGGGCGGAGAAGGTCAGGTGTGTGTCTCTGTGTGTGTGTGTGTGTGTGTGTGTGTGTGTGTGTGTGTGTGTGTGTGTGTGTGTTTCTCTGTGTGTGTATATCCGTGGGCCCATCCACTCATATATGTGTGAAAATACATTTAGATTTAATAATTAGTCCTGTGACTGATTCAATCAATCCATCAACTTCCACCAGTCACCCAAGTAATAAGATATAGATCTTCTGCGCTATATTTCCATGTCAGAATGTACTGTGTGTGTGTGTGTGTGTGTGTATGTGTGTGTATATCCATGCAAGCTGCCATGGTGTGTAGATGTGTTAGAGAGTACACTGTGGGAGCAGTGTTTGGTAGTATTTCCACTGCTAAGGGAATATACTCATTCAGGCCAATATATTAATTTCATTGTTTTCATAAAACATTGGCTGTTTACTCTTGACTTTTGAAGTTGCTATTGCTGATGCTGTCAGCAACTAGCAAAGCAAGAAAAAAGACACAAAAGCAGCTCTGCATGTAGGCAAGGCAAGGCAAACACTCATGGCTAATATCATGCCGGCTTTTTCAGAGTCGTTGCAGCCAATCAACCTTCTGATGAAATGTTCACAGCGGCACCATCCAAAAGAGATAGGGCCTGTGGGATGGGCTTTCAGCCAATCAGAGAGACAGAGGAAAACAAACATTGCTTGCTGGAGACGGCCGTAGAATCTGAAATGATACATTGAAGTCCTAACCCATACGACCGACTAAATAAATAAAAAGCGGTTCTTCATTCAGGTTAGGTCAGTTACTGCTCTTTCACAATGCCGACAACAAGTAAAACATCTGCGATTCTCAGAGGTTGCATAGCATCATCTAAACATATGGCTTGAACTACAAACTGGGTATTAAAGATGATGAGAAGCTTTTGTACACATTAGAGTATTTATCTGTTTGTGCACTATGTAGGTCAGTAGTGGGGGCTCCTGGGTCTGGGGGAGGAGGTGGTGGATGACGAAACAAGGAGTGCTGTGAGGGCTCCTAATTGATTGTAGTGGAGGCTCATCTGGGTGTCAGTTAACGGGATTATGGAGGGTTTAGTGCAGACAGGCACACCATCCACACATCAAAGGCAGACACGGGGAGGAGGAGAGGATGTGCAGATTGGAGCAGTCTGTCTCTCCTCTTCTCCCTCTCTCAACCCCGCTCTCCCTCCCTCTGCTTCATTTCTCTCCCTCCCTCTATCTCCTTTCCACTCTTTACTCTCATCTCTTTCACTCTTTCCCCTGACCTTTCCTACTTTCCTAGTTTTTTTTTCCTTTTCTCTCTCTCTCTCTCTCTCTCTCTATGTCTCTCTCTCTCTGTCAGACCCTCTCTCTCTCACCCACCCATCTCTGTCTCTCCCTCTCTCTCCTGTCCCTGTGCCTGCATGCTGGTGGTGGGTGGTGGTGGTCTGCACCCTCTCCTCTCCTCTCCTCTCCTCTCCTCCTGTCATGATTGATGCTGGGCTCTTTGTCACGGTGACATGACATTAGCGACGGCAGCTAAACACTCAACTCTGGAGGCGTCTGGTGTCAAATCCTCATATATATATTAGGGCTGAACGATTTGGTAAAATAATCTAATTGCGATTTTTTACCAAAATATTGCGATTGCGATTTAATATGCGATTTTTTTTTTGTATCCTCTTTTTTTCCCAACAAAACGTAATGAATGATTTAAATATGACCAACACAATATTAGATACATTTAGTGTAAAATATTCTTTCCCACATTTTACATTTTAATTTAACTGCTCATTACAGAAACAAGAACAACAAATAGGTGGCTTTGCCACTGTGCATTTAAGTAATTTAAAAAAAGTCATTTTAAGTATAAACACTAGGCATGCACTTTTTAAACATTGTGTGCAAAATTTACCATCTTAAAAAAAAAAAGACCACGTTTTTTAATCGCGAACGTTGCGGTTAGAAAATCGCGTTCTATCATATCGCAATTAAATCGCAAATGCAATTAATCGTTCAGCCCTAATACATATATAATCACCAGATGCATATAGTAGAAGACCAGTGGTGGACTCAGAACTGTCAGCGCACACACACACACACACACACACACACACACACACACACACACAGAGACTAACTCAGACACATTAACACATGCCATGTCTTGATAGTGGGATAGGGAAAATGCTAATCCTTGTCTCACAGCTCTGAATGAATCTCTGAGCTCAGGAGAAACTTGACATTCATATGCACTGTTTGCCTTTTGATGGACTGAAGATCACAGTCAGCAAAAACACTTACACACACGCACACACACAGGCACGCACACGCTCACATGCAAACACACAGACACACACACAGGCACACACACACTCATGTGCAAACACACACACAGACACACAGACACACAGACACACAGACACACAGACACACAGACACACAGACACACAGACACACAGACACACAGACACACAGACACACAGACACACAGACACACGATCACATGCAAACACACACAGGCGCACATACACCATCTTAAGAGAGATCTATGATGTGTCTCCATAAACTTCCGTCGTTGAATGATAAAGAGACTTTTTAAACATTCTCTCTTTCTTTCTCTTTCTCTCTCTCTCTCTCTCTCTTAGTTCCATCCTTTCCTAGACTATCCCATGTCTGCTCTTACAGTTCTGTAAAATCATGACTGTGATGTCCCCCATTATAGCATCCTGCATCAGTGCAGCATCATATACATCATATATGACAACCCAGTATATCATGAACCAGCACATCGCAGGATACCACAGCACACTGTGAACATAAGACACACACCCCGTTTTACTGCGGTGCAGAGGTGCATCGTGGGATGGAACACACCCCCATCTAAGGATGCCGAAGCCCGCTCCAGTCCACTGCCCTGAGCAAGACCACAAGAGTCAATAGAATAATGGGCATGGGGGGCTGATATCGATGACAGTCACTCAATACTGCGTTCCAGTAACGTGTGACTGAATGGAAAGGGAAATCAATCACACTGTCCATCAGAAGCACTCTGGGTTTGGAGGGGACGCTTCACCTGCGGTTTGATTGATGCTTCATACACTTCTGAGAGAGTCAGAGAGAGAAAGGAAAACAGCCGGAGAGAGAGAGACAGAGAGGGAGAGAGACAGAGGAAGAGAGACAGCCAGAGCGAGACAGCCAGAGAGAGAGAGAGACAGAGAGAGAGAGACAGAGGGAGAGACAGACAGAGAGAGAGAGAAACAGAGAGCGAGACAGAGAGAGAGAGAGAGAGACAGAGCAGAGAGAGAGAGAGAGACAGAGCAGAGAGGAAGAGAGAGAGAGAGAGAGAGAGAGAGAGAGAGATACAGTGGGAGAGAGACAGACAGAGAGAGCAGAGAGAGAGAGGGAAACTGTGCCTCTCGTTAAGCAATCACTCCTGAGCTGATAACTGATTTATGCAAAGCCATGTCTTCATGAATCATAGATGATGTGTGAATGTTTGATGTTCGCTGCACTGTTGACTTAATGACGGATGCGCTGGAAATCCGGTCCTCGCACTGCGGCCCCCTACTCTGTCATGGAAACCAGTGCTTAGTGTATCGTCACATACTGGGCCTGATGCTTTTCAGTGTCAGTCAGTACAGCGTCACAGACACACGCCTAGTGCGGCTAGCATCTCGGCGCTAACAGCGAGGGCGTCTTGGCCTTGCTCCTGTGTAATTACATTCTCCGTTAGCTCCATTAGGTGGGAGAGGAGAGGGAGACGATAAGAGATCGATTAGGGCTCAGGTGTTTGAGTGCCTCTCTGTTTGAATCAGACAGGCAGCGGTCCCAGAGCTTTTATCCTTGTGGAAGTGGAAGAGGTGCGCTGGATCCCTTAACCTTCCTGCTGTAGGCCCAGGCTGACCCCATCATGGGTTAACAGATGGGGGAGAGGCCGAGGGGAATTGGACACGGGCAGCCCTGTGGCACGTATGCAGCAGATGAGCTGGCAGACCTATTTCAGCAATCAGCGTTTACACACGTGTACCAGGCAAAGGCATTGGAAGACTTATGGATAGAGAGAGAGAGAAACACGCACACACTCTCTGTCTATCTCTCTCTGTCACTCACTCTCAAACAGAGAGAGCGAGACAGAGAGAGAGGGAGAAAGTAGCCCACATGCGCACACACATACATGCACACACACACACACACTTTAAGAGTTAAGGGTCCTAATGTTTTGACCACCGATTGTCTGAGCCGTGTTGATTGCATTGATTGTGCAGTCAATGAGGTGAGCCGGAGTTCAGGTGACACTTGGTGAGCAAACTGCCCTTGGTCACCAGATACAGTACAGCCTGTCCCTCTCGATGCTTTTCTCCTCCAACCCCTCCTCCTCCTCTCCTCCTCTCCTCCACCCCCCCTCTCCTCTCCTCCACCCTTCCTCTCCTCTGCCATGTTTCTGCACAGTGGCAACAGGAGATATCTGTAAGACGTGTAAGACAGGGAGTGAGAGGCGGGATGGTATAGAAGGAC
>NW_024879673.1:52500-60000 GCF_900700415.2 Clupea harengus | reverse complement strand
ATCCTCAGAGCAGTGGGTTCTGCTGCTCCAAGCTCGTCTACTGTGAGGTGTGGATGCGGTCACCAGGACAGCGGTTACATCGCCATAGCGATTGCTAGCCCTGAGTCACTTCTCATCAGTGACCTGTCATTGGTGGGGTCTTAAAAATACTGCCTGACCGATTGTGTGTTATCTCTGGTTTCTCATCTGGAGAGACAACACACACACACACATACAACCACACACTTTCCAATTTCCCCTTAACTCAACTAAATTGAATCTTGCTGCAAGTGCAGTGATAGTCAATTGAGTAGATTCACGACTTGAAAGAGTTACTGTGTTTGACTGTTTCTCTTCTTCTCAGTTCTAATTCAGATTCCTCATCTGTATCCTCCATCTCTTTCTCTCTCTCTCTCTCTCTCTCTCCCCCTCTGACTCTCACTATCCTTAACCAGCTCAGAACCTGAGAAATGTGTACCAGTTCCTAACACTATTTGGAATCTCTCTTTCTCTCTCTCCCCCTCCCTCTATCTCTGTAGTGTGTGTTGGTGACAGAGAGTGAACCGCCTAGCCCTTGGCTCAGTCAGACCAAGATTAGACAGGACAGTGAAAGCACAAACACACACACACACACGCTAACTCCACATGGGCTTTAGAGATGTTTAGAGGGGCAAGTAAAGGCATGCCTCGGGGCAAGCAGGGTTGGCCACAAATGAAGACTGAGTCTCTCACGCGTCTCAATGTGTCTGAATGCCTCCTCAGCCTCTTAATGGCCTGGGTTTGATTCTGCTCCTGTGCTGAATTCATCATCGCCAGATTTCAAAACAAAACAACACAAATATGGCACTGCTTTGTTTTGGGTGTTATTCATTTATGAGTCGCAAGTGAGTTTATCTCTTATCTAGTCCACAGCTGGGATGATTGAGTTAGTAATGAACCACACACACACACACACACACACTGAGGTGTCTGGTAGAGCTAAAATTGTGTATCCCAGCTTGCCCCCTGACCTTCACAGTTTGAGTGTGTGTGAGTGTGTATGTGTGTGTGTTTGTGCCTGTGTCTGTGTGTGTGTGTGTGTGTGTGTGTGTGTGCGTGCATACTAATGCCCCTCGTCCAGCGTCGGAAAAACACGAGGGCAAAGGGCAAAACTGCCCCTAAGAAATATTGCCCCTGATATCACTAGGAGAGGGGCAAAAAAAGCCCCCATAATTTCCTGTAATAATAATTTAACGAACTAGTCAAAAACATCGTAGCCTATATGACCCGGTCAAGTTGCCATAAAATGTTTTTAATTTTCGCCTTGACTGATAGTTGCGTGTGCGTGAAGAACCGAATGTTCTAAAAATATTTGGAGCGCTTCTTATTGAGACCTGTAACTGCGAGTGTGAGGAGAAATGAGGATCAGCACACACAGTCTCCGTCACAGGTTCTAAAAGATAAAATGTACACACCCAGCGACCGTCGAAAAATGGAAGCTAGATTGGCTTGGGGTGGAGGATGACGACGACGACGAGAAAAAGACCCACATTTTTTTCAAGGCAAGTCGTTGTCAATCCAGCACATCATCAAGGGGAGCGAAAACATAAAGAAATACATGGCCTTTCGTCACCAGGTGCCAAGCAACACGCCATCGCCTACGGTGAATGATAACTAGTAATAATAATTTTAGAAATGATTTAGTTCGATTAAGCTAGTTTAATGTTAGTTAGCTAACGTTAGCTAGCTCTGATAGTGCGTTAAAGGCTTGCTTGCAAGCTAGCTAACTAGTCCTATCTGTATTTCCTGTAGGCCTACTATGGTAGGTACAACATGATTAAAGGTAACAAAAAAAACCCAATAAATATAATAAGTTATTATTATGAAAAAAGAAAGAAAAAACTACTGTTAATAGTTGTTTAAAAAATGTAATAATAACCACAAAGAAATAAGAATAAAATTGAATATGATTGTCTGATTTATGTTTTCTGTTTGGTTTTTGTTCAAAAAATCTAAGAAAACACTTTGAATTTGTAGACTACTGCCTAATAGTCGTATTATTGCCATTTGATGACAATTGCTCATATACTGTTAGCCTAAATAAGTGTGTTTATGATTTCGAAACAAAGGTTAAATGTTATTTCAAAAGTTTCTAAAAGTGCCCCCAATTTTTTGTTAAATGCCCCTGGATTTCAGTAAGTGGGGGCAAAAATTGCCCCCCCAAAAATATGTAAATTTCCTACCCTGCCCTCGTCCCACTTCGCTCATGTGAACCCTGTGTTCCATCTCTCCTCACGCTGCCCTTTTTTGACAGGTCTTCTGGTGGGATGACATCACCACTCAACAGCCCCCCCGCCCCCCTCTTAATACTCCCTGCTCCCAAAAACCGTCTTGTGTGTAGTTGTGTTGTTTGTTGTGTGTAGTTGTGTTGTGTGTCAGTGTGTAGTTGTGTTGTGTGTCTGTGTGTAGTTTGTTTGTTGTGTGTCTGTAGGTTTTTGTTGTGTGTGTGTTTCTCTCACAGTGCAGGATGAGGCCCCCGCTGAGCCCTGACTGTTTCACATACATGAGGGGATAGAACCGCACTTCCTGTCCCTCCCCTCAGTGCAGGTGGGGATAGAACCACACTTCCTGTCCCTCCCCTCAGTGCAGGTGGGGATAGAACCGCACTTCCTGTCCCTCCCCTCAGTGCAGGTGGGGATAGAACAGGAGAGGACAGGGTGGTGGTGGGCAGAACGCTGAGACACTCCAAGGTTGCTTATAGCAGCCTGCGTCGCATAATGAAGATGTCAAAAGTGTGTGTGTGTGCGCATCTGCGTGTGTGCCCGTGTGCATGTGAACTTGGGTAGTCATTCACCCACCAGTGCACAGAGAAGTGAGGTCAGATGGACCTTACTATGGCTGAATGATGTTGCGTGCATGTGTGTGTGTGTGTCTGAATGATGTTGTGTGCATTTGTATGTGTGTGTTGAAGCAATAGAGCCTGATTGGCGTGTAAAAGTGGGTCTCTGTTCCCCGCTGTGAACTGTTCATCAGTGAGAAAGATGGTGTGTGTGTGTGTGTGTGTGTGTCTGTGTGTGTGCGTGTGTCTGTGTGTGTGTGTGTGTGTGTGTGCACACATGTGTGTGTACGTATGTGCAGGAGGGTCCCTACATCCTGCTTTAGCTAAGCAGTTCTGACAGTTAGGTGTTGGATGATGCCCTTGTCTTGTCTTCTGTCTCTGGGGAGCACCAGACCCTCCTGTAACACCCCACACACACACACACACACACACACACACACACACACACACACACACCCACCCCACTCTCCCTCCTTTGACCGCCATCTGACCGTAATCTGGAGGTCCATCTGTGTCTCCTGCTTGGTTCAATACCAAGTTCATACCAAGCCTACCCCAGTGTAGTCAGCCAATCAGTAGCCCATATTCCTCAGCCCTTCACATCTCTACATAATACGTAACAAGAAACAAAATCAAAGAAAAGGAAGGAAAATGTCTTTTTCTAGCTTTGTTACCACTTCTCATTACAGATCTCCGGTTCCATTGTATTGCGACTCACAGCATGACACAAAGATGACACACAATGAGGCACACAGTTGGGCCAGCATATATCTGCCTTGTAGGACGTGTCAGATGCATATCAGATACATTTCATCTAGATGGGGGAAATATATCCGTGGCATCGTTGGAATGTTGATTAATGCGCTGTAGACTAGGGCTGCATAAATATGAACATTCTGCTTTGGGAGAACTGACAGATGACCCATTTTTATTTTTTTCGTGTTGATGTGCGAAAATGGTGAATGGACTGCATTTATATAGCGCCTTTCTGCTTATTAGAGCACTCAAAGCGCTTTACAGGTGACATACAGCTACCCATTCACACACAAACAGCACGTCACCTTGTCACCTTGTGTTCTGCGTGCCACCGCTGTGTGTGTGTGTGTGTGTGTTTTCCTCTAAGGTGATGGGAGTTGGTGAGGAGCAGGCTGTGGGGTTGATTGACATGTGGGGCCTGGGGGCTTTCATAGGGTTTAAGCAGTCATCTCCGGCAGACCCCAGACATGACCGCGTCGCACACACTCCGGTTGTGGAATGTTAAACACTCCTGGCAAAAGTTTCAACCTTACACACACACACACACACTGATTCTCCCCCTCCCTTTAACACACACATACACATACACACACACACACACACACACACACACACACACACACACACACACACACACACACACACAAGCACTCCCCTAAGATCCCACTCAATCTAAAAAAATACACTAAATGCTGGTGGTAAAAAATGCATTTATAGTATCTAACTTGTGTATGTGTCTGTTTTTATCTCTCTCTCTCTCTGTGTGTGTGTGTGTGTGTGTCTGTCTGACTGTGTGTGTGTTTGTGTGTGTGTGTGTCTGACTGTGTGTGTGTGTGTGTGTGTTGTAGTTTGTAGGACTGTTAGTTTTCTCTGTATATCAGTTTGCAGTACTATCTCCACATGGCATCCCATCAGCTCTACGGTTCAGCCCCAGCACCTCTGCTTTCTCTCTCTCTCTCTCTCTCTCTCTCTCTCTCTCTCTCTCTCTCTCTCTCTCTCTCTCTCTCTGGCGTTCGCCCTCACCGCGGCCCCTTGCTCTCCCTGTGGTCTGCAGCAGTCTCTGGCAGCCCACACTCATTACACCCGGGCTGCCTATCCAACTGCATATCAATATCTGCAGGAAATTTGGATCGCTGTGTGGTTGCTCAGGAGGAGAACCATTAAGGATGGTGATGGTGGCAGACTACTGCACTGGTATTTCAAAGCCAACGTTGGTCGTGTATGTATATGTGTGGGTGTATGTATATGTGTGGGTGTATGCAGATGTGTACCATATTAATCACACACAAATGCTACATATTAGACAAAAAACATATGAGACACAGACTTCCATACAGAATGTCCCCAGAGCCCATCAGCACTATGTATGCAAATAGGTACTGGAGAGGAGAGGAGAGGAGAGGAGAGGTGAAACTAAAAACAAATATCCTGTCAGCTCAGCTCCAGTGTGACGATGGCGAGTGCTAGCTACACAGAGGGAGGCACATTTGAAGAGGCACCGCCATCTTTCAAATCTGCTGTCTGGGAACATTTTGGATTCAGCGTTCAATATGACGGCGGTGGGTAAGAAGAGCGTGACCAAACAAGCACAGTCTGCAAGCATTGGTTTGCCACTGTTGGCTAGTCGAGTGGGAACACTTCTAACGCCATGTTTCATTTGCGTTGCCATCACTCGGGTCACCCAGGTCCACTCAAAAGCGTAAAAACACAACGATCTTTTAATATTGCCTTCCAGCAACAATTTGATACAAATAATAAAAAAAAGGAACTATAAGGGCATTCGGAGAGCACATACCTCCGCCAAGGCCCAATGCCACATCTCGCAACATTAGCCCAAGTGAGACTAAATTCATCCCCGTGAGGCAGATCCATCCCAGAATGTAATGGGTTCTTACCGGGCCCTTTGCTACATCTTTCCACCAAGTGATTGGGCTGGTATTTTTTGCTTAATCCTGCTTACAGACAGACAAACAAACCGCACCAAAAACATAACTTCCTTGGCGGAGGTCATAACGAAAGAAGTGGGAGTTTTCACAGCCAAAGCTTTGCGGCCCTATTTGGTGGTTACGGACTCGGGATTTCATCACCTGATGAAAAGAAATGAATCTCGTTACGATGTACCCTCCCGCACAAATTTCAGCAGCAAAGTCGTTCCTGAACTGTATGAAACATCTCGGGGAGAAATTGAAATGGGATTGACACAGACCCTATCTCACGCTAGCTCTCCACTGAGAGTTGGACCTGCAGAGTGAGAGCTACCTCACTGTAGTAGAGACAGAAACCAGACCTAGTCAGTCATGCTCCCATTCTGAATAGAAAGTTTTATTTGTCTAGAGGCTAAATAAATAGTTCATCGTTTAAATGATTTTTTTCCCTTTCTTTAATATAAAGCCGTACCGTGTGTGTGTGTGTGTGTGTGTGTGTGTGTGTGTCTAACATGTTGAGCGGGCTGAGACAGGTGTAGTCAGAGCTCCTCCATGTTACCCCAACATAGCCTTCACACCCGTTGTAATTGTTGTCATTTATGCAAGCGCATGTAAGGTGCTCCAGACAAGGCTTCTAATGATGTGCTTATTGCCGGCTAGTAAAACCGCGTACGCTCCTGTTTAATTACTAACGTCTGAGTCACATAATTGAATCATATCTGAGCAATTCTTCCATCTGCTGAATGTGTACCCTGTATACTTATGTATATTTATTATGCAGAGTTTGAGAGACAGGGAAAGAAGAGATCGGTCTATTTTTGTACTTTGCACCATTTTGGCACAGGGAGGGTTGCTTTGTGTGTGTGTGTGTGTGTGTGTGTGTGAGAGAGAGATGAATTAGTAAAGCAGACAGGAGAGCTTAGACTCTGGTACAGTCAGTGTCTTTCTCCCTGTTTTCCCTCCCCTCTCCCAGTCTCATGCCCCCCTCTGCTTACATTACTCTCTATATCACACAGATAAAAGCACAAGATGACAAAATGATGAAATTGCGATTGCAAGTTGTTGTCAACAGCAAGACATATCTAGAAAACTCTAAGAAAGCTCAATAAAATCTCTCTCTCTCTCTCTCTCTCTCTCTCTGTCTTTCTGTTTTGGGGTTGCAGGAAAATTAGCGTCAGATGTGTTTGCATGTTCTGTGGATCACGCACGCACACACACATGTGCTGCGTGCGTGTCTGCCACTGTGTACTGTGTGTGTGTGTGTGTGACAGCATGACCTTAATTCCACCATTCTCCTCAGCTCCACACATCCCTCTCAGCTTCTCACTTCATTCTCTCATTACGCTGTGCACTCGTCACAAGGAGTGTGTGTGTGTGTGTGTGTGTGTGTGTGTGTGTGTGTGTGTGTGTGTGTGTGTGTGTCTCTGGATGTTTTGTGTGTGTGAGTGTGTGTCTGAGGCGCTTGACTGAGAGAGTGTGATCGAGAGATGTGGGTCATGTTCAAACTGAATTTGGAAGACTGATATTTCCCCCCGATTCCATTGGGCTACTTACAGAGGCCTGCTAATCACAGGGCCTAATGCCAGTGTCACAGGTCATGACCTATACGCCACACACTCTAATCACAGGGCCTAATGCCAGTGTCAAAGGTCATGACCTTAGCTGCACCACACACTCTGGAATAGGGCTGGTCCTGCTCGGAAGTAGCTTTCTGTATAGTGTCATACCCATACATGTCAAGACAGATTTCCCCTTACTTAAATTGCTTACGGGTGTACACATAAAATCTTTTTTTGGTTCAAAATGAATGCGTGCGATTCATGTGGAGAACAATGACGCATGATGAACACGTACGCACAGCACACTGCGGTAAACAAAGACCAACAGCCAGATGCCTGTTTCTTGATGTCTCCTTCTCCTATAAGTAGCGCTCCGCAGGGGGCCTTGGAGTGGCAGGCAAACACTGTCAACCACAGCCTTATTTCTGTTGGGTGAACCTGTTTACAAAATGTCTATAGAACA